>NC_133472.1:42691473-42735488 GCF_025370935.1 Choristoneura fumiferana | reverse complement strand
TACAGGATGGCCCATTTATTCGGTCAGTATGGGAAATGCTGAACTATACGACATACGAAATTTCTTCTTAGGGACCATGCCATCGATTTTAATAACAAGAAAAAACTGCATTCATGCATTTAAAAAACTGTACTCAGCTCGGGAATCGAACCGGTTGTTTTGAAAAAAAAAAAACTTCGAACCTACTAAAATAAATTATGTATGTGAAAACAATGCATTTCATTCCTTTTAGAATAATGTTTCATGGACACATTTACTTCTTAAGACGTACACAATAGATATCTAAATAGAAATAGTGTATTTTTTTTTTCATGGCGATATAAATGGGCCATTCTGTATAAATAACCAACACTTCAGCCAGTTGACACGACGTATAGCACGCCGCTTACTCAGATTTTTTATCATCTGCCTTTGTTTTATAGTGGCACTTCACATGGCATATTCACCGAAATGTTCACGTGTGTGAAAGTGATGCACTATATGGATGGCTAAGTGGTTAGAGAACCTGACTACGAAGCTTGAGGTCCTGGTTCGAATCCCGGCCGGGACTGATATTTGTGTGAATAACACGAATGTTTGTTCTCGGGTCTTCGATGTTTAATATGTATTTAAGTATGTATTTTATCTATATAAGTATGTTTATCGTGCCTAGTATCCATAGTACAGCTTTGTTAGTTTGGGACTAGGTTCAATTGGTGTCAAGTGTCCCATGATATTATTATTATTATTATTATATCATTTGTGGCGTAACAGCGCAAACTCAAATACGCATCGCCATGTGAAGTGCCACCATCAGGATGAGCGCAGTGCGAATTTGCCACAGCACCCGACCGACCAGCAGTCTGGACACACCGCGAATGACGTCACCGCGCGACCTCGCACTGAAAGTTACTAGTCCGTATTGCATGTGATGACGCTTCCCTGGCACTCGCCGCCGCGTCCGCTTCCGGGCCCTCGTGGTACTCATGAAAGCACGGCACTATGCAGAGATTGGTGCGGCATTCCGGGCAGTGGTACTGCGTCTTGCGGCGGAGTATCCTGCCGCACTCGTCGACGGTGTTCCAGCAGAAATTGCAGCTGAGAGGGGGGCCCGACCTGGAGAATATGAACAATAAATCTTTAGCTGTTGCCTGCCAGTTCGTACTTTAACTTGGGTCATCGTTTTGGCTGACCAGAATCATAAAAAACCTCGCCATATTACGGAAAACCAATAGAACTACTTCTGCTCTTTTAAAATACTTATGGCTTTTCTGTCCTAATTAATAGGACAATTTCGCCAGTGTCAAAGTAAACTCTCTTTGAGAGGGACGTTGTACGGTGATTGTAGTTTTTGCAACTTGATAGTAAAATTTCAGAAACCACGTGGAGACCACTTGCGCTTAAAAAATGTTAGACACGGAGCAATATAGGATTTTGGATCACTGTTCACTTGTTAAGGTTAATCGCCGCATAAAACACTATCAAAATTATACTTCAACTAGCCAAAGAAACAGAAATAGCAAAATTAGATATTGTCTACATCCGCCATCTTCGAATGCTACAAATCGAATCCAATAGAAATAATTTCTTGCACTGGTAACACTCAATTCAAATTCATCTGTCTATTGCTGTCAAAGTTTAACGTTGTTTGCGCGCGTCGTATTTTAAAGTGTTATTTTGTGTTTTTGTCTAAGGTTTTGTGCATTAAAATGCCGAAGATTATCCACAGCCTTGGAAGGAAAATAATTCACAATCTTTAAAAGTATTTGTCATAGAAAAAGTCTGAAGGATTAGAAAATATTCTTTAAATAACATCACCGACACCGTTGCCAATATGACTGAAAGGTATCGTATAGAAAGTGTAAAAGAATGTGCAATATAAAGCGTGGAAGTGCTGCCTCGCGTCAGGTTTTTTATATTCCTGTCAGCCTTTAGAGTTCTGTACCCGGAAGCTGAAAAAATGAACCATATTACTAAGCTTCCGCTGTCCTTCTATACAGGGCTGAAGTCATTATAATAATATGCATTATGATTGTTTTTTTTTGGAGTCTTTTTGTATTTTTTATGTTAATTCCAAATTTGTTACTTTTACGGGTATCCCGTGAAACCATATCGAAAATACAAACTGAAACATGGATCCACAGAAAAATCAGAAAAAGAGACCAGCGCATCGAACCAGGAATCGAACCCAGTCCTCAGCAATCCGTGCTGCGTGCTATAACCCCTACACCACGCTGGACAGGAATCAAGCCACCAATTTTTCGTATGCATTCATATCTCAGGTTGCTTATTTCTACTACGCTACTTACCTACTACTACTTTACTTATGCTACTTTTTGCTTATGTTTTCGATTCCCAGCGCTGGTCTCTTTTTCTGGTTTTTCTGTGCATCCATGTCTCAATTTGCATTTGCGATATAATATGCATTTCTTTTGTTGCTCCAACGAATAACAAAATTTTACTGAACTTCGATTTTCGTAGTAGCCCCCCCCTTTACCTGACAGCGGGCGTGTGACTGGCTCTCGTCTGCGGCGTCTCCGCCTCGAAGGAGGTGGAGGCCGAGCTGGAGTTGGCACTGCGGTCGATGTACGTCACTGCCCGGATGAGGAGCGAGCCGATTTCATGGTCGAGCGTCCGCGGCCGGCTCTGCAACCGGATCGACTGATATAACCACCCATTGATTAATTTTAACTGACGGATAAATGTGATGCCGTCTCCGTCTATTCGAACAAAACAAACAGAGACGGCATCACATTTATCCGTCAAATAATCAATAGATGGTGAAACAGGGGGTTAGACTAATAAATACTGCGTAAATCCTACTTATATATTATAAATGCGAAAGTATGTGTGTGCGTGTGTGTGTGTTTGATACTCCTTCACGCTAAAATGGCTGGACGCATTTGGATGAAATTTGGTACGTAGATAGCTTGACGTCTGGAATAACACATAGGCTATATAGGATAGTCCCACGGGATAGGGATTAAATCTTGTAATTTCAACCGCTGGGCTGTCATGAAATTTTGTACAGTTGTTCTTAACAAACCTCAATGTAGATCACGATATAAATTGGGATTACCCAGGGGAATTTTGTAAAATCCCGGAATTTCAATTCTAACTTTACCACGCGCCATATAAATCTGCCTAAAGTTCATTACTTAATAAGTACTCAGTTTTGACGCATTTTTGAGATACATTTTTTATGCGACGTCTTTACGTTACTCCTGGATTGTGTGCGAACCGCTTAACGGTATAGTGCCTATTCAATTATTGGAATTATACCTTTATAGTTTTTGTGGTACTAGTCGGGGCAATGAACTTTTAGGCAAAGTTAGGCGGGCGAAAGGTATACCAGATCGAATAGTGTACGCGTGCGAAACCGCAGGTAAACTCTATTAGTTCATAAGTTTTTGACGACAGATGGCCTAGTGGTTAGAGAACCTGACTACGAAGCTTGAGGTCCCGGGTTCGATTCCCGTGTCGGGGCAGATATTTGTATGAAAAATACGAATGGTTGTTTTCGGGTCTTGGGTGTTTAATATGTATTTAAGTATGTATCTATCTATATAATATATTTATCCGTTGCTTAGTACCCATAACACAAGCTTTGCTAAGCTTACTTTGGGACTAGGTCAATTGGTGTGAATTGTCCGTGATATTTATTTATTTATTTATAATCTGTAGTGGCACCAACCGAGCCGCCGGTGTACTGCGGGTAGGACTCGTGCTTCTTGAGCGTGGGCTGCGGGCCGCTGGCGCCGGCTCGGAGGCCTGTTTCCGCACCTCGCGCTCCTCGGGCTGCACGCGGCTCTGCCGCTTGAAGTACTTGGAGCGCGCAGGCGGATGCTCGACGAGTCTGCCGCATACGATCGATGAGAGTTTCAAGCGAAATGCCGCTAGATGGCGTTAGTATCGTGAGGTAGACTTAGTCTTGAATAGTCTTGATGCTTTGAGTATTTAACTAATACTCAGTCTTGATTCGATTGGCTTATCGTCGTTGATACTGCAATACGCGTAACTAGCTTTTTCCATAAGGTATAATGAGGGCTATCGTTTTTTGTCTCACTAGATGGCGCACTGTTGCGTGAGGTTTTTAAGTATGACTTTCAAAGTCTGTTATTACGGGCGTGAAAACAAAGTTTAGATTAAAATCATATTTAATACCCTTAACACCGTACCATAAAAATATCGAGCATGCCACAGTGTTGCATAGTCCCCGTTTTGTTCGAAAAAAGAAGGACAAATGTTTCCGAAAGACAAAACTGTCTCAAAACATCTCACAGTCTCATTCATTGCCCAGAACGCATATTTGCCATAATTAATTTCAGATATTGCAAAATATTCACAAAATTATTCTAATTATAAATAAACCCGCGTAGCTCACCCAAAAACTATGAGATTCGACATTTCGGAGACCTCACGCTACACTAGCGCCTCTAGTGGCGATTCATACGCGATAGCCTCATTATCACTGTACAGTCAGAAGAGTACTAACATCGTTCTGATCTGACAATGAAAATTATACCTTATGCAAAATGCTAGTTATGCGGTATTGCAGTAGCAACGACGTTATTAACCCCCGACGCAAAAGAAGGGTGTTATAAGCTTGACCGATATGTGTCTGTCTGTGGCGCCGTAGCTCTTAAACGGATGGACCGTATTGAATGCGGTTTTTTTTTGAAAGCAGGATTTCTAGCGATGGTTCTTAGACATGCTTCATCAAAATTGGTTTAGCCGGGGGCTTTCCAACTTTTTGTCGGTTAGGCTACAAACGTGACGCAAATGGACCTCAGACTAGCGCCATCTAGCCTGTCATGGAAACCCTCATTGAAAATTGATCTTATTTCTTGTTATTATTTGTTAATCTAGCTAAGCGTTACGCAATTTTGTGCTGTTGAGTATATTATGAACTAATCTAGATACCCCTACAGCCAATGTTGGCAGTTGTCTCACCGCCGGCGAGGAAACGATTGGCTATAGACTATTTTCTCGCTCAAGAACGAACAAAAGATATAAGATCCTGTGGGAGTAAAAGAGACATATATATTAATAGTTGATCGCTGGCGGTTCACACTGCCGGCGAGACTCGCTCTTACACCTTTGTCGCAGCGACAAGAGCTATAAAACTAGCTTAGCGATACTCGCTCAGCGCTGTTAGCTTGGCGGCCGCCCGGCTCGAGCGAGTGGAGCGAGTAATCGCCCGTCGTGCTCGAACAGTCTCTTTTCACTGCTCGCCCACTCGTTTCTAGTTACTCGCTCTGCTCGCTTCTCGCTCATCGTCGGCGGTGGGACAAGTGCCTTAGCAAAAGAAATAAAATTCAGTTCGAAATTGAATTTATGATTTTTTTAAACCTACATTCATTCTACGTCTGTCACTTTTTGCCACGCTCTATTCTATGCCATAGAATAGAGGAAAGCGTGGCATAGAGTCTATGCAGTAGATTCGGCGAGGTACGGCGCTACTTGCGTGTGACGTCACATGGAAATGTCTTTCTTTATCTAGTCTTGAATTTCAATCCTTTAACTGTGTTTTTAGTAACCCCATTGCACATTTTTTAACGTTCGGCTCCGGCAACGATCCACTAAAATTTACTCTAATACTATACGCATATCCCACAGCAGTCACTTCCTAGGTCATTTTTATGCCAGTGACTGTATACGTGTGTTACAAATGTAATAGATTCCGGTGGCAGTGACACGTTGTGACTTTTTAGTTCTTATCCTATGCAGTGAGCATGTTTTCAAAATAATTCGACACCTAAAGCTGGCATAGTATTTTATACGGAATCTTCCAAGTTTATGTATATTTTATACTTAGGCTGCTATTTACTCATAAACTACTAATAATTCTCAAGCAAACTTAGCCTTTATAGTTTTCCTTGAAAGTTTGATATACTTACTACCATCCTGAATTTAGATTTTAGAGGGGCGGGGGACGCTCGATTTTAATGAAAATTTGCACTTAAAGTTGAATATTTCGCAAACACATCACTGAATCGAAAAATCGTCTTAACAAATGGTTTTAAAAACCTATCCAACGATACCACACTAAAGGGTTGAATTAGAAAAAAAATCACCCCCACTTTACGTCTATAGGAGGTACCCTAAAAATATTTTTTTTAATTTTGAATTGTACCATTTTGTCGGCATAGTTTAACTATATATCCGTGCAAAATTACAGCTTTCTAGCATTGATAGTCCCTGAGAAAAGCCGCTGACGGACAGAGACAGCTAGACAGACATGGCAAAACTAGAAGGGTTCCGTTTTTGCCATTTTGGCTCCGGAACCCTAAAAAGTCACAGGCTGTAGGTCACTGGGACCGAACGTGTTAAAGGAATAGATCCTTAGGTTCTTTTCCACTGCTACTAGTGTAGTTTGTGAGCCTCTGCATGATGTTATGCATGTTCCTCCTTCACGCCAAAATACTGTTTTGGATGAAATTTGGTACTTGTGGATAGCTGGACGTTTGTAATAAAATAACACATAGGCTACTTTTTCCCAATATTCCCACGGGATCTGTACAGTGCGACAATAAATCTGGCCCTCAAATGTATGCAGTAATAGGTAGTTTTGTATGTAGAGTGAGCGAAACTTTGTGCGCTGAATACACTCCTATGTTTTGGGGAAATCTATGGGAATTTGGTATTAAATCTCGAAATTTCAGTTCGACTCTCAAATCGAATTGCTTGCGCGAGCGAAGCAGGAGGTAAAGCCTAGTGCGGAAGGACAGGAATAATAAAAACATGAAACTACAAAATAACCAAAAAATTTATTATCTATTTTGGTATAGAACATTATTATGTAGTGCTACGCACATTATTTATTATTTCCCATTCGTGATATTTGATTATTTAAGCTATAATGAATTCAACGTCGCACCAACTGAATGATTGCTCTGTAGGACTGAATGTAATTGGACTATTATAATTTAACACTCGACAAACTAAACCACTGCGACGTCCAGACTGATACAAAACTCACTTTATTTAACCTTTTCAACGCAAGCGATGATGTGATCAGCACTACAGATTCAAGTTTTGTTTATAATTTATTTGTTGAAATACATATTACAAAATACTATTGTAAAGTGAAGACCAAAAGGGTGGACAGCTATCTCTCTCAGCGTAATCAATCATTATCATCGTAATAACTTTCATTGCGACTATTCAGTCAAACTTGATGTTAAAATATTCTGGGATATATTTTACTTTGTATACGCAAAAGCAATTTACAAACGTAGACTAAAATCGCTCCATCTGTGTTTGGCGTAGCGTTGAAAAGGTTAACGCGATTCAGCACCTTTTACAACGTGAGATTTACTTAAGTAAATAATTCACAATACAGTCATAGTTTAAATACGGCGTAAACAAACTTTAATGCACTCGAAACGGAGAATCTCATTAACTTTCTAAAGTGGTAACTTGTGTCTGTTTAAGTAATTTAAGTTCGGACGCTCACAAACTTTTTGGTCAAATAAAAAAATATATATTCTAAATTACCAATGACCATAGGGCTGGTGCATTTCTCGCCCAACGTATTGGGATCACGATCCAGCGCGGAAACGCAGCCAGCCTTATGGGTACTCTTCCGCAGGGACATGACTTGGGGAAATTTTATATATAGGTAGATAAGTTATTTTTAGGATAGTTTAGTATAAGCACTTCAATTGTACCTTTTCTATGATGCGTTTGTTTAAATAAAATATACCATAGTAATTTAGATTGCCGAGCATTTCTTGGTAACATTACACGGGAAATTCAATAGACTGTTATTGGTAAAATATAAAATAATACATGAAAATATTACTTAGAAAAATGACTGGATTAAAATATTGTTATGTAAGTCAGGCCAGGCAACGCAACGAGGTACGGCTTAGATTGATACAAGGTGTTTGTTAGAGCCCGTTCTGGGGGGGCTACAACGAAATTCGAATTTTACACTTCTTAGTATAGAGTTGGTGTTTTATAGGATCCGATTTAGTGGGAACCGTATTTCAGTGCACGCGTTCACACAAATGTATGGTTCTAAAACAACACTAACGTTAAAGCAACTATTAAACTTTTCGAGATGAATACGAAAAAAGTCTTTTGTTTACGATTGATTTTTGCCCCTTCTCTATCATTTAGTAATTTCAAACCATACATTACATTGCATCTGGCCTGGCATAACCAACAATTCAGTAGGTCCAATTCTAAAATCACTTAACCGTTCGAATGAGACGGTCAAATTTGCATACCACGCTACAATATAGCAATAGAAAGAAGGCGCCACTTTCTTTGTACAGTCAAGTGTAAAAATATGAACTTATTCAAAGTTTCAAAAATAAGTAGGTACCACAGACTATTATTCCGACGCAATAAGGCCCTAGTGGTTCGAATAGATACTTATTTTTGCACTTGACTGTACGTACCAATCCTATTTTCGGAATCCCATACTTGGAACAAGGTAACAATTTTGTATAAAAACTTTTAGTTCCTCTTACGTCCGTCAACTATTGCAGTACTGTACCAAATGCGTGTTGATTTTAGGACTTTAGTATTGAACCCTATGATTACATAATTCTGCTTTCACAACATAACTATAGCAGTCTTTGAATTCGCGACCATCGCATTGTGATAAGTGATATTCGTTCCTTAACTCGATTTTATTTACATTTATATACATTACATCGCTGATTGAGGGATGTACCGGGGCCGTATCGAGATTGTCCGCACGTTTAGTACCACTCGGCACTTAATAGCAGACCCAGAGACATTGTCTAACGTGTTGACTCTTTCTACCCTCGTTTTATGCCGTATGACAGAAATTTGTGGTGAAACCGATTGTGATTCCAAGGGTCTGTTTCACCACCCATTGATTAATTTTATTTGACGGATAAATGTGATGCCGTCTCTGTCTATTCGAACAAAACAAACAGAGACGGCATCACATTTATCCGTCAGAGAAATTTAATCAATAGATGGTGAAATAGGGGGCAAGTTTGTCACACAATAAAGCTTCAGTTTCCAGTGGAGAAAATTAATTGAGAATACTAGGGTTGGTGCTACACGATAAATTTGGAACGTGAATAAATAATTTTAAGTAATACAAAACTTGCTTTTAGCTCTTACGTTTCGATCTATATGATGTATATTTTAAAGTTTTCTAATACTTTGAAGAAGGTTCTTAGAGAAAAAAAAAGTTACAAAAATAAGAAATCTTATGAACTATCTATATAAAAAACTGTTCTAATGTAACGTTACTCGTTTGTACGTTAAATTGCAACCGCAACGATTAGAAACATAAAACGTGAGTGCGGAACCGCGGGTTTACCCGTAAATATAATACATTAAAAGTGAATGAATTAGTACAGAACACGTAAATGAGGTTAAATCAATTAGGTAAATTGTACGGCAAACGTAAATATACGAAGAAACTCCGCATCGCATTCTTTCAATTTCCAGTTAAAATAACAGTGCTATGAATTACGTATTCTATATGAAGGAACCTAAAACCTAACTTATAATAGTTAAAAATCAAGTATAAGTTAATAGTTAAAATGTTGCGGATCTATAATTCGTTTTGACGAAGCCTGTTGCGGATATTGCGTTGTTAAGTAAGTTAATGTTGGAGGTGATTTACTTAAATGACATGTCTTTATGTTAAAAATCTACTTCAAATTGTTTTATACTTAGAGCCAACCCTAGAATAAAATGAATTTGCCCTACCGACAACAGGGTCCTACTACAACCCTACATACAACTTAATGTAATGATTATAAGTATCACTGGTTTTTAGGCTAAGGGGCTGTTTCAACATCCTTTGATTGGCGTCAACCGACGGTTAAATGTGATGCCGTCTCCGTCTATTCGAACAAAACAAATAGAGACGGCATCACACCTAACCGCCAGTTAACGCTAATCAATGGATGGTGAAACAGCCCCTTAATATGGCTCGAGAAACCGATAGGTGACAAAAGTCCATAAAAAGTCAGTACCTAATACATCTTCCGGCACGTCCAGGCTTTGATGCGAATTATGTTATCAGATGGACGCGCTGACGTTACCGTGACCATACGACGTTTTTAGGACGTTCTAAAGACCCGGTAATATTCAGAAGTGTCACACAGCCCCGGCATCACCGTTTCAGATCACCTACAGTGCTGACGCTATCTCACGTACACCGTAGCGCGTGAAAGAGCGACAACACACACCTACAGACGACAGACGCGTCTCGCTAAAGCTAAATTACAATCAGAATAAAAAATCAGTCGAAAATCAAGAGATCGCGTTCAAAAACTACGACGTTCTAAAAAAAAAAACATTGTTTCGTTTAGAAAAATAGTTATCTTAATGATGTTATTTCTAGTCGGGGCTATCTTATCCATCTGTCTTTTTCTAACTTAGGGCACGATGGACCCCTACTAGTGGCAAATCGTCATTTAAAAAAGCTCGTATCTCAGATCAATGTACACACAAAACTGAACCTTGAAGCGCACTGGGTAAAGTTCGCTTAGCAAAATCATCGGCTTCGGTATACGAGCTTTTGCATTGACGAAATGCAGACAATACTTAAATACTTAATGTTGTATACAGAGTGATGTAAAAAAACAACTATACATAATAAATGCTCGATTCATCACTTCAATGGATATTCATAATATCAAACTATCTTAACCTTTTCACCTACGATCGTAGACAAGTATACAAGATTTATATTGAGCTTAAACCGTGCTCAGGGGAATCTTAAACAGGAATACACATATTTAATTCAAAAATGTATAAATAAATCCCCAAGGGATCTTTGTTATTGGTAATAGAAACGTCTTTATTTTAGTACATAAGGACGCCAACGCATATGTATAGGCGGGACTAATACGCGACTGTAAAACACAGTTAAATATAATACAAGCTACGAACATATATAAATGCAGATGGCCACAGTTCAGACTCTTTAACAAGATATATACCAGAGACGAGGGTGCGATTCAGAGTAAAGTGTCTTGACGCTGGAATTAACATTGTCAATTATCAACAAGACGCTTGACTCCGTATAAAGCCTGTAGTATGAGTCAAGTTATGCTCATCAGAGCTTCGTTTCGAGAATCACGCCCCAGTGCTTGATATTAACACTTTCACTGTCCCTCGCTTTCGCCAGTCATGGGTTCCATACGCCAAAGTTCGCATACTCTTCGCTAGTCATACCGCAATTTTTGTCCGAACCATCGTTTGTCATAATTTTTTCCGAAATTTTTAAATAGTCATCCAGAGGTTTTCAACCGGTGTACCGTATATTTTCAGGTGTGCCGCGATCGCCGCAAAGCGTATGCGATTCGTACAAAAGGTGTCAACGAGGCCCTATTAAAAACTTTAGGTTTGTTTTATAACAATTCAGAACAATTATTGGATTCAGAGAGAAATGAGTTCGGACAAACATTACGTTTGGACTTTCAACAAGTATGCGAGACGATATGGACCCGTCCGTGCATTACAGGTACTGCACAAATGTACAGAATCATCCATTTTTGAATACATAGACGTGGCAGAACTAATTTGACGTTATATCACATGTAATGCACGGACATTTGAAGTGTTAAATTTATTTATGTGTGATGGATTAAAACCTTGTTAAACAGTTCGAACGGCAGCGTTTCGCTACAAAAACAAATAAAAATACAGAAATAAAGTCGACATCTCCGTACTGCCAAAAATTGAGTCACAGGTTGTTTTTTTTTTAAAAGAAAAATCGTTATGTTCACACGTTACATTAGTGTGCAATCTCGAGCGGGTATTCAATTGAGATTTTCGTACCTTATTATTACATTGAGATATAGTCTCGTATTACATTAGGTTAGGTTGTACGTAAATATACGAAGGCATTGTGAGAGCGATTTTTATTTTTATTTCATCTCCGTTATTACTCGCAATTGCATACACTGTACTGTGTTAACTGAGACGATGTTTACACTGGTGTACTGCCGTTTGGGTCAAATTTCACTTCCCAAAAAAATTTTTCGCTGTCCTTTCTACTCCCAAACTATTTTTAGCACATACATTTCGCATTTCATTTTGGTCAAATTATCATTTGGCATGATTTATCCTTGTCTAGTTTTATTAAGACAAATCGTCACTTTTGAAAAAAAAATCGTATCTAAAATCAATGTCACCAAAATTGAACACATATTCATCTTTCAAAAAAAAACTATTTTGAGGTACATACAAGGTTTTATTAAAGTATTTAGTGACGAAATGATTATTTACCAAATGTTTTCTTTGGCTAATATTATAAACGAAAAAAAAAGTTTGTTCCAATTATCAGTTCACTTATTCAACTTACAGCAGCGAGCGAGCAAGACTTGTCGGGGCAGAAGTGACTCGAATAGGTTAGGTTAGTTCTTTTAGCGCCCGAAAAACCTGACAAGTGAAAGTTCAATTAGGATATAAATATTTTTCCGCGCAATATTTTGGAACGAGTATATTATGTCAAACTATACATTTGACTCAATGATACATGGCAAAATAAAATAATATATTTGTAAATAATTTGCCAAAAAAAATGCTAAATAAAAATAAAAATAGACTAATGATTTTTTGCCAAATGATAAGTTCAGAAAAATTGTTTGGGACATGATACTTTGGGAAAAGCTTTGTTGCCCATACATTAGTAACCTATTCAAATAAATACCTGGGTATGTATGTTTTTTACTTTCGTCTGAAAGTACATACTGTTCGTTGCCTATACATAAAGTAAAGGTACTAGCAGAAAAATAAACTCTTAAAAGTATCTTGCCATACGCTTTAATGATTAGAGCATACCCGTACAGCAATTTAATACTGTCATCATCCAATGCTCAGAGTAAAATTAAATTACAATTACAACACTGGTAATAAACGTCAATTCACTGGATAACTGTAAAATTGTACGCGTAAGTACGAAATTTTTATATAATACTGAATTTTTTGGTTAGCTGAAACAGCGAATAAAAAATGATGTAAAAAAAAAACTTCGAATACTCGGGGAGGTAGTTTGAAAAGTATAAGCTGCCTTCTCAATCTTAATGCTAGGCGCGATAGATGTATAACGCTGAGTAAGTAAACATAACACAAAAAAACTGATGCGATAATCCTATTCAAGTTTTCACAAAACTTTTCCAAATACGAAAAAAAAAAGATTCAATAACAGATCAAGTAACAAGCGACATTTTTATACCAACTGCTTTAGTTTCACTGGCAAATAGACACCGATCAAATGAATAATGTTTTTCCATCGTATTTTGTCAGATAAGTTTGTATTTATATTACTTTCTCAACTAGCTTTCCAACTTAGTAATACAAATTCGTTACCTACTCATGACCAAAAACATTCAGCTTTTGTTTAAAGAGTCCATTTCGCTTACTGTCTCTACCAACTACTCAGCATTATATAGGTAGTAGAGCAGAACCTACAAACATCTCTCTCGCTCGTATGAGACAAATGTGAGCAAGAGAGCTATATGATTATGGGGTTCTACTTTCCTGCCGTTTACTATACAAGCGTTGCACATCTACCGCGCTCGTTATCATTTTAAGTACATCTTACGTTAACTTCACTATCACATATCACTTTCCCTTTAACTTACGCTAAAAATCTTGTGCAATAAGAAAAAAAAAATCATGTTCCAATCGCGTATTATACAACTTATATTATTGAGATCTACTTAAACATTATTGATTATGGCAAACAGACTTGTGGACTATATGTGATGTGGGGAGGACCGGGAGTTTGTGTAGCATGATTGAAATGTTCATATGTTTTACATATGTCGCATTTTATCGACAAAATATCTATTACGTAATAGTATCTCAGTTAGTGGTTTTAAAACTACCGCTAGTTTAAAAAAAAACTATTCAGAAAGACTCATAAAAATACTGTGAAGGCTTAGTTAGCTTAAGGGGCTGTTTCACCATCCATTGATTAGCGTTAACCGACGGTTAAATGTGATGCCGTCTCCGTCTATTCGAACAAAACAAATAGAGACGGCAACACACCTAACCGCCAGTTAACACTAATCAATGGATGGTGAAACAGCCCCTAAATGTGATAAAATAAAACTAAGTAAAATAAAAGAAAATGTAGACCAGTTTACCTTTAATTCGCTCTGGATATTTCTCTATATTTACTAAATAGATTCATAATAAAGAGTAGAAGATAAGCTATACTATTTAGGGCTCGTCTAAAAAAGGTGACAGTTTTGCCTGCTTACCAAAGAACAAACAGTAAACAAATATCGTGCGTCGTCATCTTAAATCATGAAAAACTCTGATGCTTGCGATCGCAATCAAATGACAGATTTCGCATACAAAAACTGTCACTTAATTGCGATCGCGAGCGGCAGAAACGTAAAACAATACGGCCTCAGGTTGGTTTAACTTTTTGACAGCGGTCATCCCGCCCCGTACATACCATTAGTACCAGCACTGCGCGAAAACAATACAGAAGTATTTGTATCTACCGTTGTATTCTGAGTTTAGCTCTCCGATTTCAATAAAATTTGGGAGGTAGACTCAGTCTATGATTCCGAGCTGGAAAAACAGGGTTTCCAGATGTGTCCCCAAAATTATTAGGAAAAATCGTACCAAAACGGACACATCCATACAATATTTTGGGGACAGATCTGTCCGATTCGTATTGTTTTGTTTGAAGATAACATCTGGCATTGTCCGCTTTTACACCTGGCATAGAGACTTTAGTAGATGTGTGGAAATACCCACAAAAGCTAAAACCTAAAATTGCTACAAGTTGCTCCGAAGCGGTAACGTTTCGTGTGCTCTGCCTACCCCATTTTGGAATACAGGCGTGATGTTTATGTGTGTGTGTGTGTGTGTGTGTGTGTGTGGAAATATCGGGAGCTTATTAAAGACAATCGTGATCTACGTTCCATGGAAAATAATGTAACTAACCATGAATCATTTAAAGCAGATTGTTGTGATGTTTTTTATGCATAAATACTATATTAATGATGTATGTGTAAGTACTTAACAATAATTAGGTATACTCGAAAAAACAGCCACAATAGAACCGTATATAAATAAACGTCTTAATTTAATGATAACATATTAATGTTAGGACGATTTCAGAGAGTATCTGAAATTTCGTCAAAAAATCATGACTTTTTGACATCACACTTTAGCTATACGCAAAACGAATCTACCCTTACTTCTATATTTTAGTCGATAAAATACAACACTTAGGGGCTGTTTCACCATCCATTTATTAGTGTTAACTGACGGTTAAATGTGATGCCGTCTCTATTTGTTTTGTTCGAATAGACGGAGACGGCATCACATTTAACCGTCAGTTAACACTAATCAATGGACCGTGAAACAGCCCCTTAATCTCTTCATCGTTTTCATTCGCGTCACAGAAACTCCCTAGTCCAAGTGATGCATCATATCAAGTCAAGTAATCCGCTTGGAGTGCGTCTTAAAAAGCAAAAAAACTTTTTAAACTTGATTGCAATAAGTAAAGCTTTATACGGGGCGAGAAACGTGAGTTTTGTTATTGCAAGTCGCGGCTATGTAAATTAACACGTTCGGCCCCGGCAACGATCCCCTAATCTCTAACGCTATGCCCACGCATATTCCACGTATACGTGTCACAGACGTAATACATTCCGGTGCCAGTGACACAACGTCTGCGACTTTTTAGTTCCTTCTTAGTATAAGGTCCAAAAAAAATCTCACCTCCTAAAGGCTGGCATAGCGTAAGGGCTTAGCGGAACGTTGCCGGAGCCGAATGCGTTCCACTAAGCCCTTACGCTAGGCATACTAAAAAGTCACAAACGTGTCACTGGGGCCGAACGTGTATAATCTACGACAGTGTACGGAAACTCGTATTTCTCGCCCTGTCTAAGTGCGTACGCTAGCTGGCGCGGGCGCAGGTACAATCCTATGCACGCGACGCGCGCAGTTAGCGCTGCTCACACTATCGTTCAACAGGCGGCCACCCGCTCCGCGCAAACCGCGTCAGCCAGCGTATGCCCTAAGGCAGTCTCCAAAACCAGCGAGTCCTAAACTCGAAGCGGACCACTCTGCTTGAAACTTATTCTGAGTTTTGTTCACGTTAAAACACATTCGCAACAATAATGCGCATAATTAAATATAAGTTTTGCTTCAAAGAACGGAGCACAATACTTACTAACACACCTAGATGTTCAATAACGAACGTATAAAAACGATTGCAATTTTAATTTGCACCTTTTGTGCACTCACTTCGGCGGCTCACTGGGCAGCTCACTTAACTCTAGAATATTGCATTTTGATATGTAATATTTGATCTAGCAAATGATATTTAAATAACTACTAGGATTTTACTACACTACAGCAATCATAGTTTAGAATGTAATAAAGTAATAACGTTAAGCTGGGTAATGCTAGACAGAGCGTTTGTATACTTTGCTACTTTGTCGCCGTCACTTCGTGTTTGATAGTTTGTATAAAATTGTCAGAAGGCTTACAGTGACAAGGTACTAAAGTGTAAAGATATTTTTGACCTAGACTGTACAAGGTTTCATAGTGATCGATATAACACTGACGAATCAGCCTTGGGTTTTTCACGTCAAGAAAACATGTGTGCACGAGGCCTAATGCGTGACCTCTTAATTCGCGCCCTCCTCATGACAAATCACATGAGAACATGAATTATCAGCTCGTATATTCCGGATTGACAATTTCCGTGCGTACATTAGCCTCACCCCTCTGCAAATAATCTGCATATTTCCCCATTCATTCGCTTCAATTTTTACTGTTCATTATTCAAACAATACCTAATACATTCGCGCTCGCATCAAACATGGCCAGCATATAAATAAACCGCCGCACGCTTAGTCACTAATTGACACTGAAATCGTTCAACGACTTCACTTACAAAGCCACTTAAGTCCCTGGGAGCGGCATTATTTTAACGTGAACAAAAACATCACAGTCCGTACCTACTGCGTGGGGCAAGGAACTTTACATGATTTTAACTCGGCTATACATACAACGTGTTTTAATTGATTTCCGTCAACTTCGACAGATGGCTCAGCTCATTTAAAATTTTCATATTTTCTTTCTTATATAATGTAACTTCGCTGATATTATTAGAGATCAAATTGTAAAATTCACATTCTTCTTAAACTAAATATGTGTGATTTTAGTTACGGATTAAAAAAAAGTCATAAACCTTTACACTGTTTTACCACACATGATTAATCATCTTAACTCTTGATCAATTTTAAACAGTAAGAGTTAACCACTAGTGTCTTGGAGAAGTTAACGGAAATCAAAAGAACACGTTGTATAAAAATACATCCTCAGAAAGTAAAGGTGAGTTGCACTGCAAATTGAGATCCATGTAATATGATTTTAGTGTAGCCATTGTGAACACAATCTGATTATTGAGATAACTGCCTCATTCACAAGTCACTTCCTTGAGTACAATGACAATGACCTTATTATACAAGGCGGAGTTTACGTTGGTTCATGGTTTATGTGAAGTGTACCACCTATGGTAATTCAAGTGGTGTCTACACTTCGGTGTTGGATTCAAATGTAAATGATTGGTTCACAATGGTCCCAGAAAATCGATAATGGATCTAGAAGGATCATAGCACCAATAAACGTGCGAGCAAAGGTATCTTTCGACAAACACTGCATTTTATAACACATTATTATAGTAAATTATATAATCGCGCGACTTAGGTAAGGTTAGGTTAGTATAACCAAAAAGTCAGCAAAACACAGTCTCCCAAATAAAAAAGTGCAAAGTAAATGACGCCATTGTTATGTAACCGGCATATTACTGACGATACAATAACAGTGCAACTGTTTTTTATTAATTCATTGATATTTAGCTCTCCTTTTATTCCTCTTCTCCTTTGCGTCTAGTGTTATCAAACGAAGCGTTAGTCGAACGATGTATTCGATCAACGCTTTTTGGTGAAACTAGAAACACTTTCTGGTGAAACATCGGGTTGCGTTATGTAGTTCCCGCCCCACGCGCACTGGCCGCGAACATAATACTGGACTTACCGGTAACGAGTTATATTTACATTGATTTACATCAACATATGCGTGTATATATCGTAGCGCGGGACTCTTGGCGGGTTCGCATTAGGCTCGCCCGCCCACTCTTGTCACAACGAGTAAGATTCCTCGATGGGAGCCCCGCAAGCCGCGTTCTATTGCATGTTATTGAAGTTCACCCCCAGAATGTTGAGGGGCGAGTTGTGGGGCACGCCCTGGAGGGGGAAGTCGAGGGGGCGCGAGTCTATGAAGCCGACGGGGACGGGATGCGGGGGACAGATGAGGGCCATCTGCTGTTCCTGCTGCGGCGGTTCCTCCTTGTGTTCTGGCGGCGGGGTGGTGTGTTCTCTTTTGATGCGCGACTTGATTGACGGCCGGTTGTTGGGGTAGCCTTTCTTCTTGTATTCGAGCCAGAGGGTTCTGTTGTTGACGCCGAACATGCGCGCGGCCTTGCAGAAGCCAATGCCGCCGAAGCGTACGGCTTCTAGGGCGCGCTGGAAGTTCTCTTCGGACTGTGGGTTGGTGGCGCGGCGGCGCTTGGGCTGGGCGGGCGGCAGGTCGTGGGCGGGGTGAGGCTCGGGCGCGCAGGACGGGCCGGGGCTGGGGCCCGCGACCCCGCCCGCCTGCGCGTACTCCCCCATTTCCCCCTCCATGTGCTGGTTGATGACGTTCCCCATGTACATGGTAGGGTCGTGGGGCAGCCCGAGACACGCGTTCGAGTAGCGGGGGTACGTGTGCTCCATCATACTCCACTGCGCTCCTGGGAAGAGAGATAAACGGATATATAACTAGTCATAATATACACAAGCTCTATTTGGGTACTAGCTCTGTGTGAACTCATTGATCTCCCTTCCCTGGAAAGTAAGGCATGCTACACATATCACAAGCGTCGTCGTTTGAACGCCTTTGTGCGCGAAAATACATCTCCTATTGGTGATTATTCACTATCATACCCTCCTGGGGTTCAAAGTGATAATACTAGTACATATTGTTAGCAAGAATTTATACCGTTTGAAAAAGGAATACGTGTCATTTTCTCTGTATCATTCAAATTAACAAAAAATAAATTCAACTTTATCTATGAGACTTTAAGATTTAAATTTCGATGTAAATTTTTGCTGTACGATGGGTCGCAGGAGGATACGCTATCAATATTCAAATCAGTTTCTAACTTGGGTTGACATAGGATACTGAGTCCTTTTAAACACTTTGTCTAATTTGAAACAAAGAGTATGTTTTTAAACATTTTTCCTTCCACTTTAAATCTCAAATACATATACAAGATGTTCTTAAACTATTCCGGGACAATTCAGCAGACGGTGGATATGGTATGACCAAACACATAATCATAATCAAATCAATATAAATGCATGATTTCCATTAAATTCCATATAAATGATACAATGTTTAATTTAGTTTTTAAGTATTATTGTGTGCCCGTGCAGGGCGTCATGGACTGCATGACCTATGTAACTATAACATCCTTTTGAAATGTATATGACTATACAGTGAAATAAATCCGACTAATATTTTAATTTTCAAAGTTTGTGAGTGAGTGAGTGAGTATATTTGTTACTTCTTCACGCTGAAACGGCTGGACGGATTTGAATGAAATTTGGCAAAAAAGTTAGTTTATAACCTGGATTAAAATTAAAAATAGGATACTTTTTATCCCGATATTCTCACGGGATAAGGATAAAATATCTAAATAACAACCGCTGGGCTTAGAGTCATGGAATTTGGTATTTAGATAGCTGGACATCTGGAATAAATAGGCTACTTTTTATCCCGATATTCCCACGGGATAGGGATAAAATCTCGAAATAACAACCGCTGGGTTTAGAGTCATGAAATTTGGCATGGGTGTTTTAATTTAACGTCAATGAAAACCACGATGTAATTTTAGGGAATTCCCACGAGAATTTATTAAAATCCCGGAATTTCAATTCAACTGCTGTATCTAATGATTTACGCGTGCGAAGCCGCGGGTAAACGCTAGTAAATAAATACATTTTTTCGAGAATTCTATTTTAGTTGACTAATGTAGGGCACTGTTAGTTAACGGCGTCGAAGGCGTTACTAAACTACGAATAAAAAATCCGATGAAAAAACTTCACGGTATTGAAACTGGCCCAACTGAATTATTCCGAATTCATTTTAAACAACATGTATACTACCCAAATGAATATAGGGCCCACGTGAGTTTCATTGGTAATTCGAAAATACTAATAAATATTATTCATTTTATCATTCCATTTCTAATGAAAAACCGGCCAAGAGCGTGTCGTACACGCCCAGGATAGGGTTCCGAAGATGTTTCGAGGTTTGGATGTTTGTTACTCAATCAGGTCTAAACCACTTGACTGATTTAGATGAAATTCGGTATACAGATAATATGAGTCCCGGAGAAGGACATATGATATTTTTTATCCTGGAAAATTATACAGTTCCCGCGGGATAGCGATAAACGTATTCTGCGCGGACGGAGTCGCGGGTCATCATCCCAGCCTATATACGTCCCACTGCTGGGCACAGGCCTCCTCTCAGAACAAGAGGGCTTGGGCCATAGTTCCCACGCGGGCCCAGTGTGGATTGGGTACTTCACACGCACCATTGAATTGCTTCGCAAGTTTGTGTGTTTCCTCACGATGTTTTCCTTCACCGCAAAGCTCGTGGTAAATTTCAAATGTAATTCCGCACATGAATTTCGAAAAACGCAGAGGTGCGAGCCGGGGTTTGAACCCACGACCCTCTGCTTGAGTCTCGGGGTTTGAGTCGCGGGTAACAGCTAGTATATTATAAATCAAAGCTTGTCAACGCGTACTGTTGAACGGAATTCAAGTTTGGAATTCAAGATTAGATAAAGAAAGTAATACTAGCACGTGGCGTCACACTTTAGCATTGGCAACAGATTTTGCGGGACGTTGCGGTGACGCAAGACAACAACGCTTAGCAACAATGTGATGGTCTCTTAGATACCAGACCCGTTTTTTTTGATCTTGCTTTCATATATCCTTACCTTGTGGTAGCCCCGTCGCGCCGGACTCCATCGGCAAAGGTTCTACGTTCATGTGAGGATCAGCGTTCTGGGACAAAATAAACACTATTTAACAAAACAAATAGAGACTGCATCACATTTTTCCGTCAAATAAATTTAATCAATGGATTGTGAAAAAGGGGTTTATCTATTTCTTTTTAATCTGTAGAATTCGATCCTTATATCAACTCATGCAAAGGCGATGATGCTTTGGCAGTGAAAGTCTCTGCGCTGCTCTTCGCTATGTGTGCCGGCCCTAACTTGGTTCTAGCGACCTAAATAAAACCGACAGACATTTTATGTTCAGTGCCGTCGCTCTGAGCTGTCTCTGCTACACCACAGTATAAAGCAGTATGGAAGCTAGGCATATTTTTGAGATACATACCTACGCTCCAATGGAGCGTTAGGGTTGTCCACTTATTTTTAATGAAATTGAAAAAAAAAAGTTTAGTTCGCGCTATATCTCGGACGGTCGAATAGCTAAAAATCTAATAAAAAAATCTAATAGTTCCGTGTTGTCAATTATATATAAAACGGCAAATATTCAATTTAATTTATTCCTATAACAATTGACTTTGTGTTATATATTAAAATCTATGAAATATAGCCTCTTTTTGAAACTAAATGAAATAAACACATATAAACAAAAAACAACAACTGAGAAACTGGTAGAACGATAGTAAAAATCATTCTTACCTTTGCATGCCACAGTGTTTCATAGTCCCCGTTTTGTTCGGAAAAAAGGGAGGACAAATGTTTCCGAAAGAGAAAACTTTCTCAAAACACAGACATTAATTGCCCCGGAACGCATATTTGCCATAATTAATTTCAGATATTGCAAAATATTCACAAAATTATTCTAATTTTAAATAAACCCGCGTAGCTCAGCCAAAAACTATGAGATTTGACATTTCGGAGACCCCACGCTACACTAGCGCCTCTAGCGGCGAATTCATACGCGATAGCCCTCATTGAAACGACGCAACGCGGCCACTACTCGTCTCGACGCGTCACCCGCGACTGCAGTACCGCGAGACCCCCTTCGGGGCCGTGTAGAGCGCGCATCTGTGTGTGTGTTCGTTTCGATCGATTTGTTCGTAGCTTCCATACTGCTTTAGCTTAGATATACTGTGGCTACACTGACCTGCGGCGCGCCGTCCTCGTACTCCCGCCGTCGCTGCGGCAGACTGCTGAGCGTGACCGAGTCCCGCGCGGGGTCGTGCGGGTGCCCCTCCTCCCGCTGTTCCTCACCCACCATGTTGAGTGAAGTCGAGCCCGTTGAGCTTTTCCTGCGTCTGACAAGTTTTTATTTACTACTCATATAAAAAATATCGTATGTTTTGCTAAGTCAATAATACTACGTCTTAAATTTTCGGATTTCATGACTCTAAACCCAACGGTTGTTATTTCGAGATTTTATCCCTGTCCCGTGGGAATATCGGGATAAAAAGTAGCCTATGTGTTATTCCAGACGTCCAGCTACCTACACACCAAATTTTATGACATGACTCTAAGCCCAACGGTTGTTATTTCGAGTTTTTATCCCTATTCCGTGGGAATATCGGGATAAAAAGTAGCCTATGTGTTATTCCAGATGTCCAGCTATCTACATACCAAATTTCATCCAAAATCCGTTCAGCCGTTTTAGCGCGAAAGAGTAACAAACATACACACACACAAACACAAACTTTCGCATTTATAATATTAGTAGGATCTTTTCTCGACACATAGCTGTGTGGCAGCCATTTTGCTGTCTGTTATTCCCTCTTCCAAGGAATAGCAACTGCCTCTTTCACTTCCTTTTTTTTTATTCAGAGAAATCGACATGAAAATTTTGCTGCCAGTATTCCTATGTGTTATCAGCTGATAAAGCATTCTTATTCTCAAATGCGACTCACATTCCGTACCTTTTCCTCTTAGTGGAGGGTGACGTCGCCGGCGAGGCGGAGTGCCGGTTCGAGTCCAGAGAGTCCCCCTGCGACTGTATGTCGGCGGTGGTGCCCTGGGAGCGGGTTAGGGACGTCGTCTCCGGCATCTCCGTGAGACCCTTGATCTTTAAGTGCTTCGCTGTGTCTAGTACCTGGAACGAAGGGTATTTTAGTCGGGTGCGCCAAAGTTCGCATACTCTTCACTAGTCATACCGTAATTTTGTCCGAATCTTCGTTTGTCATAATTTTTTTTTCCACTAAAACCTTCATTTTTTCTGAAATTTGTAAATGGTCATCCTATAGAAAACTATAGGTTAGGTTAGGTTTGTTTTATAACAATTCTGAACGATTGACAAGATTTCATTTTTTGAACACCTGTAAATTAATACAGGAATCGATAGAGTTTTGCCTCCTGAACATGGGAAAATATTTATTACAATTTACAAATTTATTTCTTTTTACAATTTATTTATTTCTCCGTAATTAAAAGAATACAAAAAAAATAAAAAATATATCTGAATTTGCCAACACTACTACAGAATAGATATGATTCCTTTGCCTTTTTCACCAGAAAAAGGAGCTCTCATAATTTTGACAACTTCTACGTCAGATTTACGTGTTCTTTTCTTTTAATAGAGACTAGACAAAAGTAATGGATGTATTGTGTGGTAGTTTTCGAGTTATGCCCTTTTAGAATAAGCACATCTTAAAAAAATTGTAATAAATTAATTAATAATCGTAGCGCAATTTTAAAAATATCAGCGTCTCTCTTTCCAACCAGAATACAGAGAACGAATCAAATTATAGTCTTAGTGAGAAGTATGCAGCTATGGAGCGAATGATACAACCGACTTACTTGGAAGCTAATTTATTACTCAATGTCAATATGGCCGAATGACAGTCGCGCGCGTTTGTTTCTGTGTTCGAAACAAATACACATCATTTCTCCACCGTCAATTTTAAGACCTGACAAGAAAAACACAAATAAACATCACACACAACATAATGATAACACTAAACCTTATAATCTATTTTTTTGGACCTTGGTCTAAGAGTAGGCCTACCGACCTGAGGCAGCGGCGGTGAAGGCAATGCGTCGCTAACAGTGGCGACTGGTGCGGCCGCCTCTGCTGCCGGCGCGCGCGGCTCAGCGCTGGTCTCGTCCTCCCCCGACAGGGCTGTGTCGTACTCGTCACTCATAACGTCAACAGGCAGTGTATCTGACTGCAGCGGTTTCACCTTCGGGGAAGTCGATGGTGGTGACGGCTGAGACGCGGGCGTCGCCTGGGATTGAGGCGGCAACGCCGGTGGTTGTACCGATGACGGCTCGTCGGCCGGTGGCAGATATATATCGCCATCAAAACTTCACCCTCGTTGCTTAAACTTAAATGAATCCCTTATATTTCATCATCTGGTCGAGATGACGCCTACACACAGTTTTATAGTCATGTGCGTATATTTCGAACATTCTGTTTCCTATCTTGCTACGTATCTGACCTAAAGTCCACGTCTCCCTTCTATCAGTAAACCATTTTACCCAGACATTTTCTCCCACATTAAAAATTCTACTCTTATGCTGAACAGTACTTGCTCCATCGCAGTTTTCTTTGCTTTGACCCTGAGGCAGAATAAGGTCCAATCGTGATCTCAAATTGCGACCCATCATAAGATACGCAGGTGTTTGACCTGTCGAGCAATGGGGCGTATTACGATATTCAAACAGAAAACCTAATAATTTGTCATGGACCTCACCCTGTGACCCAGTCGTTTCTACAATACATTTAATCATCTTTTTAGATGTGCGCACCGCATTTTCAGCAAGTCCGTTACTGCACGCGTGATACACGGGAGACGTGACGTATTGAATTCCATTCATTGAACAAAAGTGTATAAATTCAACTGAATTTATTTTAACATCATTGTCTGATACAATAACCTGCGGTATGCCATATCTAGAAAACAGTTCCTTCAACTTCAAGATCAGCGCTCGAGTGGTGGTGCCATTACTCATGAACAAACATTCCAACCATTTACTATACGCGTCAATGACAACTAAGTACACCTTCTGGTAAATGGACATGTAGTCGATATGTATCCGATGCCACGGCGCGGGAGGCTGCGGCCAAGGCGCGGGCGCGGCGACGGGCGGCGCGGGCCGCACGGCCACGCATGCGGCGCATGAACCAATCCACCGCTCGATGTCGGCATCGATTTTGGGCCACCACATTTTACTTCGTGCAATACTTTTGGTCTTTACTATGCCTAAATGACCAGAGTGTAAATCTTGGAGCAGCTGATTTCGAAATGCCGACGGTACAACTACTCGATGACCTCGAAAAATGCAACCATGCTCCACTTCCAGATCTGCCTTGCACTGGAAATAAGGCAAGACTGAGGGACAATTCATTTTTCGCGGCCACCCTTGATTCATATACTGAATCACTTTTTTCAAAGTCGAATCATTAGCCGTCGCTTCCCTTAATTTCCGTAACGTTACTGGAGCTACATTGGCATCTAAAAATTTCAAGAAGGACATATCATCCTCCCCTGTATTTTCCGAATCTGACAACGGTGCACGAGAAAAGAAATCCGCCACGATGTTATCTGCGCTTCTAATATACTGCACCTCGTAGTTATACGCCGACAAAATGATAGCGTATCGCTGCAATCGCGACGCAGCCATAACCGATATCCCGTTATTTTTTTTGAAAATTGACAACAGAGGTCGGTGATCCGTTTTTAAAATAAAAGGTTCTTGCCTACCATATAGATACTGGTGAAACCTTTTTACACCAAATATAATTGCGGTGGCTTCTTTTTGTATCTGGCTGTAGTTTCGTTCGCTGGCATTAAGCGAGCGCGAAGCGAATGCGAGCGGGCGCTCAACTCCGGTGTGCGGGTCGCGTTGTGGTCGCAGCGCGCCGAGCCCGGCGGGGCCCGCGTCCACGCTCAGCACCAGCTGCGCCGCGGGGTCGAAGTGCGCCAGCACGCGCTCCGAGCACAGCTCCCGCTTGACCGCCTCGAACGCGTCCTGCTGCCGCCGGCCCCACTGCCACTCACACCCTGAACGTAGTAATTCGTGCAGGGGGCTCAACAAGCTTGAAGCGTTCGGTACGAAACTACGGTAATAATTTACCAATCCCAGAAACCTCCTCACCTCAGTTACATTTGTAGGTATCGGCGCGTCTTTAATGGCTTCAACTTTTCTCGTGCATGTTTGTAGACCGTTTTTACTTATTACGTAACCTAAATAGGTTACATTACTGCTAAAGAAAACACATTTTTCTTTTTGCAACCTTAAACCTGCGTCGCTAAGTCTGGTTAAAACCTCACGCAAACGAGCTAAATGCAACTCGTCAGTCGGCCCCGTGACGCACACGTCGTCCAACCAACAGCTGACGCCCTCGATGCCCAGCAACAGAGACTCCATAGCGCGCTGGAAAATAGCCGGTGCGTTAGCGAGTCCGTACACAAGTCGCGTATATTTGTATAGACCTTTCGTAGTGCTGATAGTCGTAAGAGCCTGCGAACTCTCAGACAAAACGAACTGATTATACGCATTGCTAAGATCCAGTTTTGAATAACTCTGCCCACCACCTAATTTAGCAAATACCTCTTCTATGCGCGGCATAGGATACTTATCGATAACCATGTCCTTGTTTAATGTTACCGAAAAATCACCGGCTATTTTAATCTTTCCGTTTTCTTTTAAAACAGGTACAATCGGCGTTGCGTACTCCGAAAAATTAACAGGCACGAGTATGCCTAAGCTAACGAGCCTGTCGATTTCTTCCTCTACCCTATTTTTAAGGGCAAAAGGAACTGAACGTGGCTTGAAATACTTAGGTTTCGCGTTCTCTTTTAATTGTAGTTGGACTTCGAACTTATTAAATGTACCCAATTCCTCTTTAAATAAGTTGCTGAAACGTGCCAATAACTTGGATACCTCACTCGAGTTCTGCTCTGGTTCGACAAATTTATTATCTACAGCAATAGACAAATTAAACTTGGCCATAAAATCACGTCCTAACAGTGGGGGTCCACCATTTTCTATTACGTAAATTTTAATTTCTTGTTGTTTATTCAGATAAACAACTTTAGCTGAGAAAAACCCAATGGCATGATTTTATGGCCATTGTATAGACACATTTTCAGATCGCTTTTCGACAATGGCAGACTAGCAAAATGCTTTTTGTACAATTTGTCACATATAACAGTAGTACCCGAACCTGAGTCGAGTTCCATATCCAGTTTCGTATGATTAACAGATACATTAAGTGATATTGGTTTATAATTAACATACCTCAAGCTCAGAAGTTCGCAATCCTTACAATCAACGCACTCATTAACCTCTGGCGCCAAAAATTCGGCTTCGACGTTATGCACAGGGCAGTCAGGTTTCTTAGAAACGCATACTTTCTTAAGGTGTCCCTTTACACCACACACTTGACACCGGTAGGTTTTGTAGCGGCACTTGCTAGCGTCGTGGCTCTTCATACCGCACACCGAGCAGAGCCTCGGCCTGGCATCGCGGTTGCCGGCGGCGGCGGCGGCGCCGGCGCCCCAGCGCTCGCTGCCCGCTCGGTACACCGGCTCCTGCTTGACGGTCCCGTCCACTCCAGAGGCGCGCGCCTGCTGCGCGCACTCCATCTGCTGCGCCAGCTGCATGGCCTTCGCGAGCGTGAGCGTGGCGGCGTCCTGTTCGAACAGTCGTTCGCGTTCCTTGCCGGCGCGCAGCCCCAGCACGAACTTGTCCGTCAGCAACAAGTCCAACGCGCTCCCGAACTCACAGTGAACGGCTAATCCCCTGATCCGAGCCGCCCACTGTTCGACGCTCTCTCCTACGTCACGCCTCGCCTCGTAAAACTTACATCTATCGGCAAACGTACATCTCTTCGGTGAAAAATGCTCGTTGAGTACTTTTAGCAGCTCGTCGTATCCGACGGCGGCAACGTCCCGCGGATGCACCAAGTTCTTCAATAGTCGGTATGTCTCGTCGGACAAATGCGTTAGTAACAGCGCACTCTTTGTCCCTGCTTCCACAATCTTATTTAGAATAAGAAACTGCTGCAAACGACTGTGGAAAATCTCCCACTCTTGGGAATTATGATCGAAAGAATTGAGGCTCCCCAAATAAGACATGACTTTTTTTTAAATTTTTAAAGACACGTTAGACACACACACAACACACACACGCGGGTAAGACACAAATCGTCGCCAATGAGAAGTATGCAGCTATGGAGCGAATGATACAACCGACTTACTTGGAAGCTAATTTATTACTCAATGTCAATATGGCCGAATGACAGTCGCGCGCGTTTGTTTCTGTGTTCGAAACAAATACACATCACTTAGAAATATGAAATCTAGTCAATTGTTAGATTCGGAGAAAAAAAGAGTTATGACAACCGATGATTCGGACAAACATTACATTCGGACTTTCAATAAGTATGCGAGCCGATATGGACACATTTTCGTACCACAGATCTCATGCTGGCACTTCACTTGGCATATTCGCAGAAATATTTGCGTGTGTGAAAGAGATGCACTATATTGTTGCTAGCGTGAGTGACGGAGATGTCATTAACGCAACGCGAATACGCAATACCAAGTGAAGTGCCACCATCATAATTGTGGCAAGAGAGGAGTAACGTGAGATTTAGTGGGTCTCGCTTCCTTTTAGAGCCCTGTTGTACCGGGACGCCATGGCGACGTTGCCGGCTAGGTTAGGTTAGTTATCCAAATAACTTATCTATATAAATGTATGGGTTTGTTAACATAGGCAATCTGGACTAGACGCTATGGCAGTCTGGCAACGTCGCCACTAAAATGTACACGCTGAAGAGCTCTGCCTCACTATCTAAACAATTCATATAAAAAAGTAAAACCGACTCCAAAAAAAAAATGGAACCGACTACAAAACCCTTGAAAATATTTTTCTAGGTACCTACTAGGCCGAAGTCGGTGCCTCAGCACGACCCAGCAGGCATGGACCTATAATCGTCTACCTCACCTGCAACTATACGAGTATATTGGGCTTCAATCCTGCTGGCTCGTGCTGAGGCACCGACTTCAGACTGGTAGAAAAATATTTTCATGGTGTTTTGTAAACGGTTCTATTTTTTGTTGTAAAGTATTTTTTTTCACGCTTTTTAGTGTAAAAGATCTAAGATATTATAGTTTAATGTCAACTGCTCGTCACCTTTTACGAAAAATTGCTTTTTCCGATGCAGAGACATTCATTATTGAGGAGTCCTGGTGCTTCATCACTCGTTCCATTTCACCATATGAATTACGAGTACGATGAGCTTAAATTGCTTAGCAACTGCGTTAAAGTAATTGAAATTCAATCCATGATGTACTTGTTATTGAGTACCTAGTCGCTCCATTTGTCAAATTTAGCCTTCATCATCAGTTCCACTTCACCAAATGATGTTTTTTTTTTTATTCGACTGGATGGCAAACGAGCAAGTGGGTCTCCTGATGGTAAGAGAACACAACCGCCCATAAACATCTGCAACACCAGGGGTATTGCAGATGCGTTGCCAACCTAGAGGCCTAAGATGGGATACCTTCAAGTGCCAGTAATTTCACCGGCTGTCTTACTCTCCACGCCGAAACACAACAAGCACTGCTGTTTCACGGCAGGATTAGCGAGCAAAATTTTGGTAGCAATCCGGGTTTAAGAGCAAATGCACGAGTTACTCCTAAATATATCGAAATTACCATAGGCGTTCCTACAATATTTGAAGAGTTCCCTCGATTTCCTTAGGATCCAACAATCAGATACTGATTTGGTGCTTATGGGACCTAATTGAGAGCATTCATGAGGGTCTTGCCGACCGAGGTACGGACTCCTAAAAAGATTGGGAACAAGTGTTTCAGGTCAGGACATATCATACCTGTGGCAACTGCTCCTCAGTGACATTGACCTCTCCGCAATACATGAAGTCGACCATAGTGCGCAGGTCCGCGAATGTGACATCCTTCAGTATTACTATTGGGTGCTGAGACGGGTTGTCCACGAATAGAGCCTGGGGATTGAAAATACATAAATATGATTAAATCTCACGGACATTTGACACCAATGAAGGTTTTTTTAGGCGAAATATCGTTAGTATTCAGAGGAAGGTTTAAACAATCACAAACGCAGGACGTCCCAACCAGGGAGGCACAATGGGGAGCGTAGAGAAATGTCAAGGGGGGCGTGATAGGTAGGTACGTTTACACTTCCAAAAAAAAATCTAGGTAGGCAGTAGTTAGCGTAGGTAAATTAACCGATTCAACTGTTCCAAACTTAAAGGGGGCATGAAAATATTATTTTTGGTTTGGGGACGCTCGGCGAGTTAAAGGTTGCGGAACCCTGCACAAACGTCATGTATGTCAAAGTTGTCAAACGGACCGCACAATACCAGCGCCATCTAGCCTGTCACAAAAAAACATCAAAAGTACATAGACCTAGCCCCAAAGTAAGCAACAAAGCTTATGTTATAGGTACAGTCAAGGGCATAAACATATACAGTTGTGGTCATATAATTAAGAACGATTTTTTATAGAGAAGATTTTTTCAAACTGACAAGTGTTACTAACTGCATGTATATTTTTGTACTTCTCTCGGTATCGTAAAACTTTTCCGTACTAGCGGTTAACTCATTTATACATATAATTGGCTAAAAAATAAATAGATAAACTTTATACATTACATCTAAACCTAGTATTACTACTTACTGGCTGGTCATATAATTAAGAACGCTGAATAGTTTATTTTTTTATTCAAATTTATATAGAGAACGGACGGCCGCTTTGTGGTTTAGGTTATTATTCGAATAATTTTGGCGCCATTTAGTGCCGTAAAAGTCTTAAAGGCGATTGCTTCATATAAAAACAATGGGGAAAAATAAAAGTTGTGATAAATCTACAAGAGAAGTAATACTAAAACTTTGCGACAAGAATTGGTCGTATAAACACATAGCCGATCATCTGCAATGTTCAAAAACTATGGTTTTCCACGCCATAAAGCATTTTGCCACGTCTCAAACTACTTCAAATGTTCCGCGTGTACCTAGACAAAGAAAGTCATCTCGTCGAAATATCGTTCGTTTGGCAAAACAAAATCCTTTTAAAGGGTCTAATACCGTCTAATGAGTTAAGAAAAAAATATTTTGGCGAAAACAACCCTTCAGCAATCTCGGCACGCATTATTCGAAGGCGTTTGGTAGAAGAAAAGTTGCACGGAAGGATAGCAAGGAAGGTGCCTATGTTGAAACGGTGTCATAGGCAAGCCCGGCTTGCATTTGCAAGAAGATATGAAAACTGGACAGTCAGACAGTGGAAAAACGTTCTTTTTTCTGACGAGACAAAAATAAATAGGGTATGTTCTGATGGCAAACGATATGTAAGATGGCCTTCAAATAAAGCATTCGACCCAAAGTACACAAAAGTGACTTTAAAGCATGGCGGGGGAAATGTAAAAATTTGGGGATGTTTTTCTGGACATGGTGTTGGACCTGTTAGGCTGATAGAAGGAAACATGGATCAATTTCAATACAAAAACATACTGGAAGAAACAATGTTACCATATGCTGAAGGCGTGCTTCCGGTTATTTGGACATTCCAGCATGACAATGATCCCAAGCATACTGCACGTACCGTTAAGGAATTCCTCACATCGCAATCAGTTTCTGTCTTAGATTGGCCAGCCAACAGCCCCGATCTTAACCCAATAGAGCATCTTTGGTGCGAAGTCAAGAAAAAGGTTTCAAATCGACAGTGTGGCAATTTAAGAGAACTGTATGACATATTCTTAGAAGAATGGAACTCTATCTCTCTTCCGAAATGTCAAAAATTGATAGATTCAATGCCTCGCCGGTGTAAGGCAGTAATAAAAAGCCGTGGACATGCTACTAACTGTTAATTTTAGTTAAAATGTATTAAATTGCTTTTTTATCTGTACAAACTTCACGTTAGTGTGATTTAGTTAATCTAAGTTTCAAATAAAAAAACTTTCGAACCGTTCAATAAATCGTTCTTAATTAGTTGTCCAGCTTCATTACTATTTTAATTTGTTACTAAAGAGAATAAAAACAAAATTTGTAAAAAAATGTCAGCAATTTTATTATTTATTCTTAATCCCGTTTGCTCTATTCATGTGGCTATTTCATAACGTAACTAGTTACTTCTAAGAAGGAACCACGACTACACATGACATGATTTAGTTAAAAATAATCTGGAACTTCAAATCGTTCTTAATTACATGACCACCACTGTAGATATATGTAGATACATTCTAAACACCCAAGACCCGAGAACAAACATTCGTATTTTTCATTTCATACAAATATCTGCCCCGACACGGGAATCGAACCCGGGACCCCAAGCTTCGTAGTCAGGTTCTCTAACCACTAGGCCATCTGGTCGTCTAAAAGTTACGACAGTTTTTAACTCCGGGTGGCTATATGAATGGAACGACTTGGTTAAAATGGCTAGTTTTATGCTCTCGTTGTACAACCTATATGTGACCAACTCAAGTCCTGAACTAAGAACTAAAAAGAATGAATTCCCATCGCGGACCGAAAAGAACTAGTTCCTCGTAAACGATCTTAATCGTCTCGGTCTCGGTCCGCGCTCCTTTGGTTCCGGAGCTAAAACGGAGCGGGAGCTGGGAGTGAGCGAGGAAACGAATAGGTAAAGAGCGGAGCGGACGGCATGGCGCGGTGCTCGGTCAATGTGAACGAGACAAATAATATTATTTCAAAGCGTATCCTGCTCACTTGAGCACACTTGCGAGAGAGACGCATTTATTTTACATTGTACATTGTCCGCTTGCTTGATGATACCAAAGAACCATACTTAGAAACCCGGTTAAACGAAACTACGACAATAAATGAATATTTCATTGTTTTTATCAGATTACAACGTTATATTTTTATTATACTTACTCCTTATTTTTTAACATTCCGATCTTAAGCTCCCAGTTCAGTTCATGACCGATTCGAGTCTAAACTCGCTCCCTTCCCTTTCCTTTTCCCTGTTTCGGTCGGAGCCGCTCGGAGCTAAAGGAACTAAAGGAACTAATAGACCGAACTAGTTCATTTCACCGATTGACCGAGATCGGAGCGCTCCCTTTAAAGACCGAGCGGGCGCAACTCTAACAAGCTACTATTACTGACCTGAAAGTAAGTGCTGCACGCTGAGAGCACAATCTTGTGGGCCTGCAGGTGTTTGCCTTCAGCAGCCAGCGTGACATCGACCAGCGTCTGCGTGTTCAGAAGCGTCGTGAACATCGAGATAAAGTTCGGCTGGTGATTGTTCCACCGCAAACTGTACTGCTGCGACATCGCGCCGCCCTGCGACCGGAAAATACATATTTGAAACTTTTTAAAGAAATTTCGAGAAAGTTAGTAGACGGCACAGGTGACCGAAGAGCTGGTAGCTTCCTCGGACAAAGAATAAGCTTAACTATTCAAATAGGAAACGCTGTCAGCATCTTCGGGACCTTGCCTAGGGGGTACTCCTGAAGTAATTTGTTTTAGTTTTAGGTTTTATTTTTATTTTATGTAAGTTTTTAAGTCTAGGATAGTTTTTTTTTTAATTTTAATGCTTATTATCCGTATAACTATTTTAAGTATGTATAAACACTTCACATAAATATTTTCTCAGCATTTAGCATACCAACAACTGGAATCTAGGAGTCTATTTTTGCCTTTCACAACTTTACTACACCGCTCCAGAAATAAAATCGTCACTAATCTGAAAAAATCTCGTCTCTCAAATCAATACGTTAGCAAAAGTGGCCCTTGAAATAATGTTCATAAAGTTCACACGGAAAAATTGACGATTTTGAGATACGAGCTTTTTAAAAAGTAATGGTGAAATGTATTTATTACAGGAGGAATTCATAAAATTGTACATTAAGGAAGGCTGCGGTTCTAACAGAGATGTGCGAGAATGTGTTTGTCATGGCATAAGCCAATAGAAACACTTAATTTACCTCACTCTTCTAGTGGAAACGGCTCTGGATTTTGTAATTTTGGTTGTATCTCTCTGTGGTCGACTTTACTATGCGTTTCAAATAACATTATTGTTTTAAAAAAAAAATGGCTATGTCCAATTATGGAGGACAATTTTGCCAGTGTCTAGTAGGTTTTGTAGTTTTACGGTAAAAAAAAATAGAAAACGAAATATGAGAGGTAATGGTGGATGAACGATGACAGCGCGAATCCCTTAAATAACATTAAAATTGGATCTGTAATGTTGTGACTGGGCTGTATAATTTTGTAAAATTTAAAGCATAATTTTGTGTTAGTTTACGAATTTAGAAATTTTTAACTATTGTTTTTATAAGGTTATGTATTTTGTCTATAGGTATGTTATTTACCAAAATATTGTGCAAGGTCCGCCCGGATTGCTACCACCATCTTGCTCGCTAATCCTGCCGTGGAACAGCAGTGCTTGCACTGTTGTGTTTCGGCGTGGAGAGTAAGACAGCCGGTGAAATTACTGGCACTTGAGGTATCCCATCTTAGGCCTCTAGGTTGGCAACGCATCTGCAATACCCCTGGTGTTGCAGATGTTTATGGGCGGTGGTGATCTCTTACCATCAGGAGACCCACTTGCTCGTTTGCCATCCAGCCGAATAAAAAAAAAAAAAAAACTGCGACAAAAATATTGAACTAGTGCAGCGAACTCACAAAACTTTACTTTTTACATTTCTTCGCGAATGTCGCTGTTTGTATCTTTTGTTCGTTTTAATATTAGGTACCATCAGCCAAATAAATGGTCTACCAATTTTTAAACATGTTCCTATCAAATTAATATGTCGCTAGAGTCGAACTTTCAAGTTGACAGACACGTCTTTTGGCATTATTGTTTTGTGACATGCAAACGATTATCAACTCTAGGGTGGCAGACCACATATTTGGCTGATGGTACATTTTGAAATTAAGCATTATCCTTGCATCCATGAAGAGGCTTTCATACCATAAAGGGCTAAGAATTTCAGCTCATTTAGACTCAAAGTGCCAGCCAAGCACCAGCAGATGTTCCTGCGCTCCGACTTCTGGCCGGAGGGTGTGGTGTTCCGTCGTTTTAGGGTAGCGACGAAGACGACTTTCAAAAATCCCTAATTAGTTTTTTTATGTATTTCATATGTCTTTTTGTATACCTATATTTGTTTGTATAATTTTAATTTTACAGCACATTGGTGTTTCAACTGTAATGCTGTAATTCTTTATTGACAATTAAATAAATAAATAAATACCACAGATGTTATTTTAACAGAAAAAAACCATCTTTTTACACTGGCCCTGTAGTATGAAGTAGATTCAAACTTTGTATATTGCCGTCCCGCTGACGCTGATATTATTTTATACGAGAGTGAGAGGGACGATACTATACGAACTTCGATTTTCGACTTTCCTAGTAGCCCCCCTGGAAGCGAGTGGATTTATCGGCAAACCCACTACTAATGTTAAGTTGAATAATTTCTACTAAGAATTGAGAATCAACTAGACACAAGTTTTATCAAGATTTAACGGACATACCTGATTTGACGCAGATCTTAGAGTTGATGTCGATTCTTCAAGCTTCTTACTGAAACAAAGTAAATAACATATTAAGTATCTTCATTTAGTAGTTAGCATTCACAAGAATACTAATTTCAAAAAACATCCAGTTGTAACATTGAAATCAACCAGTCACCATATCTAAAAGTAAATTAAAAAAAACACACATACATACAAGTCATACATATATAAAAGAACTGTCGCTATATGCTGGCGAAAGCGGTGTAGATCGCAATGCAGGAGGGCGGGGAGGCGTAGCGGGTAGAATTAATTTATTTCAATCAATTTCACAGCTCTGTGCTCTGCCCAATCAAAGCACTCATCTTAGGCCTCTAGGTTGGCAACGCATCTGCAATCCCCCTGGTGTTGCAGGTGTCTATGGGCGGTGGTGATCTCTTACCATCAGTAGACCCACTTGCTCGTTTGCCATCCAGTCGAATAAAAAAAAATTGATTATAATAGTCAGACCCACATAGGATATAACTAAGTAAGTGTTAATTTTATACAACCCAAAAAAAAAAATTTTTTAAACCAAACATGGACAGTAAATTATGTACTCTTTTATTTTTAATGACATATATGTCTGAATATCGCAGTGCGAATAATAACTGCGACAGTACAGTACAAAGGGAGGTTAAATGTAACCAACAAAGAATTTTTTTCGAAATACTTATTAAGCCCATAAATGTTTTCTGATAAGGTTCAAATTAGGATGTATGAAATAACCACTATACTTCTGACAAGGTCTTTGCCACAGTACAATCTCAGTAAGTAATCTAGATAACAAATGTGCACAATTTATTGAATCAGGCGTTACTTTGCGGAGGTCCATATCAATGAACTAAAATAATTTCCTTGCTCACCCTTGCTTGCTTGGCTATCGTAAGGTCGCGGGTGAGCAAGGAAATTATTTTAGTTCATTTAAATGTGAACAAATTGAAATAAGTTACTATAAACGGTATCACAAATCTAGAGTATTTCAGCTTGATAATAAAAATTCAATTGAAACCTTTTTTTTTAAAGGCATAACTCCGGTAGAGTAAGTATTGTTATAACCATAGAACAATCGTAGTTAAGGGAATAAGTCCTTGTGTCTTAAGGTATCACAAATTTGACTAATACAATTAATGTTATACATTATGCTTTCGTGAGTAGGAGCATAACTCAAAAAAAAACTTAAAAAAAATATGTATAGAATAACTTAATGTTAAAACAGTACCCATTAAACAAAAGCTATAACCTATACCTAAAGCCTGAAAACAAAAAAATCAAAAATTAAATGCTTAAGACCCAAAAACGACAAAAGAAAGGTTATGATTGTTTTTTTGGAGTCTTTTTGTATTTTTTATTTCAACTCCAAATTTGTTACTTTTACGGGTGTCGTAGTAGGAATAAGCAACCTGAGATATGTATGCATAGGAAAAATTCGTGTCTAGATTCCTGTCCAGCGGTGGTGTAGGGGTTACAGCACGCAGCACGGATTGCTGAGGACCTGGGTTCGATTCCCAGCGCTGGTCTCTTTTTCTGGTTTTTCTGTGCATCCATGTCTCAGTTTGTATTTTCGAAAAGAAAGGTTATTTGCCTCTACTATGAAGCGATTTGAGTTATTCCCTTTTTCACCGGAGGCACTGATTTTCTCGTCCAGCCTCAGACTTCATTAGGCTTTTCGTCTGGCTGCTGTCTGTGCAAAACAAATGCTTTTTTTATAATGAAAACGATATGTCCAGATTTTAGGGTAAATGTTAAACCAAATTAAATATAGTCTGGCTTTTGTGTTTTTGGACCTGGCAACCCTTTGTCTCTACTTAAATTCAGGGGGCAACAACAAAATTCGAAAATCGAAGTTCGTATTGTACCATCCCTCTCACTCTCGTATTAAATACTATTAGCGTCAGCGGGATGGCAAGTTACGAAGTTCGAATTTTGCACTTCCTAGTATAGGGCCTGGTAAAGAGAGATCTGGGGCATTATTTGTAGATTACCTGCTGGATTTATACAATGTTATTACTGAAAATTAAACTGAAGAATGAAGTCTGGGCTTTAACTTAACAACAATCATATCTGATTTTGTGACAATGGGATTTCGGATCTAAAGCAGGGCACTGGCAGACTGCTAAGTTACACAAGTACTGATGTATTCATTGTCTGTAAAATGTCTGTAAACAAAAATATATTAACTGCACACTTTTGCATTTTTAGCAAAACTGAGCCAAACAAGTTGTATGACACACCACCATTGGGTTAGTGTCCTTAAAAAATCTAATTAGTCCATCAATTAGATTATCAGAAGAACCCCCTTTTTAGGGTTCCATAGTCAACTGGGAACCCTTATAGTTTCCCCATGTCTGTCCATCTGTCTGTCTGTCTGTCTGTCTCAGAAACCGTTAGTACTAGAAAGCTGTAATTTGGCATGAATATACATATGTTGTAAATAGCCTCAATGGCTTTGAGAAAAGTATGATATGGCCGTGCCTTTGGTTTTGTTTTGCTTGACTTGGCGGGGGCACTACCATGCCCCCAGATCAGTCACGCCAACAGTGGTAAAATAAAATAAATAAATAAATATTTTAGTGTACCCTCCATAGACTTAGTGGTGTTTTTTTTTCTCTACTAACCCTGTTGAGGTATCGTTGGATAGGTCTTTTAAAACTACTGGGGGTTTTCTAAGACGATTTTTCGATTCAGTGATCTGTTTGCGAAATCTTTAACTTTAAAGTGCAAATTTTTATTAAAATCGAGCCCCCCTGCCCCCTCCTCTAAAATCAAAACTGTTGGGAGGAAACATTTTAAAATATTCAGGATGGTAGTAAGTATAATATCAAATATACAAGGTAAATTATAGCGGCTAAGATTGCTTGAGAATTATTAGTAGTTTAAGAGTAAATAGCAGCCTAAAATAACACTTAATACAAATAAAACTTTGAAGATTCTGTACACAATACGAAATCCTTAGAAAAATATTACTAGATTTTTCTTAATGGCTACGACGGAACCTTGGGCGTGTCCGACACGCTCTTGGCCGTTTTTTTGCTAATGAAACAAATAAAGATATAGCCAGTTAAAGTTCCCCGTGACGTCAAGTCGTGCAACACTTTTTAGCATGGCATATTTATCCACCACAAAAGTCCATTATTTATGTAAACAAAATCTGAAATTATTTAAACTGAAGATACTGTAAAGTGAATCCTATAACTTCGCAGAGCCATTTACTTACACAAAATAGAAAATAAACAATATTTTTTTTCTAAAGATATATTTCACACAAAAACACATGCTGAAACATGGATGCATAGAAAAAAAAGTGAAATATATAGATTTCACGGGATGACCCCAAAAGAAACAAAAATTTGAAGTTGAAATAAAAAAAAATACAAAAAGACTCCAAAAAGTAATCTAATCTAAAGATCTATAGTAGATTAGATTAGATTTTTAGAAAAATATGGCTCTGTCCATTGGAGGACAATTTTGCCAGTGTCTAGTAGTTTTTGCCGTTGTACGGTAAAAAAAATGTATAAAACGAAATATGAGAGGTAATGGAGGATTTATGACAGTTTTATGTGCAAATTACAATCCTTTATAAAGGACTCTGTTTTGTACCTTCTTAATGTTTTGTATTGTCTCAATGTCTGTGTATGTCCATTTTAGGTACGCAACAAGCACTTTTCAGCACCCAATGTTTAGGAACTGTTTTTTATTTAAGGGATTAAGTAAAAGGATTTTCTTAAATTGTGGTTGACACATATTTCAAGCTAATGTTCAAAGATATACCACATCAAAGTAGTGACTACATTTTAAATTAAAAACTCCAAAGTAAAGGTTTTACCTTTACAGTCAAATTAGCGCTGATGCTTTTTCAGCATATTAAATTATTTTTCAGATTATCACCTTCATAAGTGGCAACTAAGAAATTCCTGCATTTTGTCCTTTTTGTCTTATATAAATCCAATTTCACTGATATAAATGAAAAAGCCTTGAATTTTGCACAAATTCAGACCTTAAATAAGATATGTGGAACTGTAAAAATAAGCATGCTTGATAAAATATAGTTTGTTTTAAAAAAAATAAAGGACGTAATTAATTTTTCATTCATTTCAATGTGGTTATATAAACATAGCTCCATCTCACTCTGAAGACTAGCATGTTGCAAGCTGTGTGCAAGTTTCTTCACAATAATTTTCTTTACTAAAAGGCTAATGTATTTGAACTTGCTTCAACTTCTCAGCAGAACCCTTGTCCTTAAAAGTCAACAAATCGGAATCGTTTATAAGTTTTATAGATTATCCTAGAAGCTACGCATTTGTTTATATCTGCTACCAGAAGCTTAACTTATTGTAAACATTATAGTGACTACGAAAATTTCACTGTTTCTGCATCGAACGCGCGTTTAGCGTTCAATGACAAATATCATTACAAATCTTGCTCAAAAATTGCGTAGGCAGGAAAAGCAACACGAGAATGTACCAGCTTACTGTTAGTCCCACGTCTGGAAGTCCGCCGAAGGTACCACGCACAATCACATCAGCAAACTTCGCTTAATAGCACAGTTAAGCACAACACAATCACTGGGAATTATCTAAATTTACCAAAAGATTTAACAAAAAAAAACGACCTAACGAGAGGCACCCGGGCGAGATGACATCAATCGATAAAAATGCATTACTAGTGCGCTGTATTACCGCTACCAATTTAAAGGATACTCACCCATAATATTGAATTATTATATCTCCGTTTTTTAGCTCGCTTTTCGTTAAAAATTTACCTTAATTTGTTATGAATCAACCCACGCTAACACACTATCCACCAAAACCCACGCCGACATGTGTTGCCAATGCTGAAAAAGCTCATGGGAGTGGGTGGGTGGTACTGACTACAATACGATACGATGGTAGTGTTTTTAAAAGGACATAGAATAATAATGTACTAATGTTAAAAAATATCACGAAACATTTTATATCAATTGATCCCAAAGTAAGCAAAGCTGGTGCTAGGAAACAAATAAACTTACTTAAATTAAATACATTCTTAAAACACCCAAGACTCAGAGAGAACAAACCTTCGTATTTTTCACATCTACCCGATTGGGAATCGAACCCGGGACCTCAAGTTACGTACAAGATTCTATAACCACAGGGCTATCAGGTCGTGGATCAGAAAATATTATTTTTCTATTCACTATAAGTAAGTACTATACCGATAACAATTGACGGTCCAGCGGGCGAAATTAATAGAAAGCTTTTTTTTTAAACAGGTTTAATTGTGGTTCGTTCATTTGTTTAAAGTACATCCTTTTGCATAATTACTCGAGTAAAGATGATTTTATACATATATATATAAGATTAGCATAAAGCGATATATCGGCATACTTTAAGAATTTTTAAATTTCTCATTACTAGGTATTTAGGAGTAGCTGAAGAAGTTCGAGCTCGTGTCGTTTCGCCCCTCTGACACATACTATTTAATGCGAGAGTGAGAGGGATGGTACGATACCAACGTCGATTTTCGAATTTCGGAGTAGGCCCTCTGATTGTTAATGGTATTGACAATGCAGTGTTGTTTTTTAGCGCTTCGTCCAACTTTTTGTTCATGAAAACTTGTAAAAAAAGCTTTTCACTTCTAATGCTCGTAAAGTTCGTGTTTATGCTGGATCTAGGCGACATAAAATGACTTTTTATGCACTAGTGCATAAAATAAATCTTCGTCTAAGACTAAGGTACTAAGGTCAACAGCCACAAACAAAGAAGTTATAATATATTTCTCAGATTTTTAATTTATATTTAATAAAAATCAATAAAATCAATCAAAATAAATCATAAAACTAAAAAATTCTAATTATATAGTAATGCATGTACTTAACTTACATAGTACTTAAGTGAACAATTGCTTCCATTGTTGCTATTTCGTTTCACGCCATCGAAGTGAAAAGCAGAGTATAAAACCGAGCATTAAATCCATTTTCCCCTCGACGTGTCTATCCACCCTCGCCATACCGGCTCGGGTGGCTATATGAACGTCTTGGGTAAAATGGCTCGTTTTATGCACTTGTTGTACAATCTACTATTTCACCTCATGCTCGTAAAGTTCGTGTTTATGCTGTATCTAGGCGACTTAAATGACTTGTTATGCTCTAGTCTAGTGCATAAAATACAATCTTCGTCTAAGGCTTAGGTAATCAGGTGTCAACAGCCACAAACAAAAGTTTCTATATATATTTTTTTAATAATTTTTAATTTATATAAAACTAAAAAACAATCAAATAAAACAAAATAAATCAGTAAAATAAAAAAATGGAATTATATAATAATGGATAAAAATAAAAGATATATAGATAGTGAATAATTGTTTCCATTGTTGCTATTACATTTCCTCGCAATCTAAGTGAAAAGCAGTGTAAAACTCGAGCATTAAACCCATTTTCCCCTCGACGTGTCTTGAACGTCTTGGGTAAAATGGCTCGTTTTATGCTCTCGTTGTACAATCTTCTATTATTTTAAAAGTCGTCGTAAATGTATGTGCTCCAGCAGGGCTACTATGAAACTCAAACTCAAAGTTCGTGTCGTGCGATTCCTCTCGCTCTCGTATTAAACAGTATGTGTCAGAGTTTCGTGTAGTAGCCCAGCAGGGAGGCTACTGCGAAATTTAAAAACCGAAGTTCATGTCGTACCGTCCCTTTCACTCACGTATTAGACGTGGTTGGAGAACCTGCAGGGCTACTACGAAACTCGAAACTCGAAGTTCGAGTCGTGCGGTCCCTCTTGACACTTATACTATTTAATACGAGAGCGAGAGGGACGGTACGATACAAACTTCGAGTTCAAGTTTAGTAGTAGCCCTGCTGACTACGAAGCTTGAGGTCCCGGATTCGATTCCCAGCCGGGGCAGATATTTGTATACCTACTAATACGAATGTTTGTTCTCGGGTCTTGGATGTTTAATATGTATTTAAGTATGTATTTATCTATATATATGTAAGTATGTTTATCCGTTGCCTAGTATCCCAAAGTACAAGCTTTGCTTAGTTTGGGACTAGGTGTCGTGTCCCATATTATTTATTGATTTTATTTTATTTAAATAATATAAGCGTCAGCGGAACGGTACGATACGAACTTCGATTTTCGAAGTAGCCCCCTAGTTAGTCAATGTTCAATTCCCACTCCCGTCGTCTTTGTGGAGTCTTTGTGTTTTCGTGAAAAGAAACATAAATACCAATTCTTCGTTCTGTCAGCGCACTGTCACTGTCATTCAGAGCGTGAAAATAGGTGGAAACGATTATCAAAAACTGTTTTTATTATAAGTGTAGAGTAATCTATTGGCTGTCTTTGTCCATGTAAATATAACTCGGGGTTGTAAATAAAACATAAATTTAACGCATTTTCAAGGAAAAAAGTACATTCGACGCATAACAGGTAACTTTGCTTTATCTTTAATGTATTGCGTATTAGTTTTAAACTATCCAGACAAAGCGTTCTTTATGTAATGGCAAATCGACTTGCTTCAAATTAACATTTTGAGATATTTTAGTACGTTTCCAAACATTTTATGTTATTTTTGAATGCCCTAAATAGTTTATTATACTATGTTTTTCGAGTGACCTTCACGGGCTGAAAGGTCGTTAATGTTTATATAATTTTTTGGGTCTTTGTTTTTCTCAGCAGTAGGATGACGGCATTAAAAACAGCATGATTGCGTTCATAGGCTACAAAAACAAAGTGTTTGAATTACGAACGCGTCTAAGTAAGAAAACTTTTTTAATGCGACCTAATCAAATTCCATATTCGAAATTGAATAGGCAGGCAGTCCTTGTGCCGCAGGCTTTTGTTTACCGTTAAAATGGTTACTTACTACTTGTGGTCATACTAAGTTACTTTTTGGACATCATTTTCGCCCTCTAGGTGTCCTTGTTTGTTGCTAATGAGTTAATAATGTGATGTGATAATATTCAAAACTGTTTGTGCTGTCAGAGTGTAATCACATGCAAAACTGTCTATTTATACTATTTTTCCCTGTTACTGTTGTGTTTTGTTATTCTTATTATAAAATTGAGACTAAACCTTCAGTTATTCATGTGAGTCATTATATTACTTATTATTTTAAATTATATTTCATAATGGTGTAATTTAATTTATTTATTTGTTATGATTATATAAGCACACTTAGAAAAAATGTTCTGATTTTGTACTTTATTTTCTTTTTTATTAATTTGTTTGTTGCTATGGAGGCTGAGCTCTTCAGCCAGTTTTATTTGGTACAATAAGGTAATGTTTTAAATAAAATAACGCTTTTAATCTCTTAACTTTGATTAATTATTGCTTGTTTTAAAACTAAATAATTTCGTGACTCATCAGCCTTTTAGTTCTTAAACATGGGTGTCTGTTATATACATTGTTATTAAATTTTTGCTGCAAATTTTATGATTTTAGTATTTTCTTTTTGGTGAATTTAGAAATAAGTTTAATTGCATTTAAATTAATATCACAGAGATATTTG
>NC_133472.1:42666882-42691373 GCF_025370935.1 Choristoneura fumiferana | reverse complement strand
GATCGATCTTTCACTACTCATGGTGAAAAAAAAATACACTACCGTCTTGTTGCAAATAAGCTTATAACATGGCAATTTATTGTCAATTTAAAAATAGCAATTACCTTTTGAATTAAAAATCAAAATGCCAAAAATAATAATAAAAAACACGCTCACCCACATTTTACCCAATTTACTTTTTGTATCCCGGTCGTAGAATTGAAAACTAAAAATGCCATTTATTCCAAATTTAAAAAACATGCCGACTCCTTTTTCTTTTTTTTCGCATTCGATTTTGAATTTGCTATTATTGCTTAAACTGTGCTTTTCGAGCCCGACCCGAGTTTATCAAAATAGTGACGATATACACACCTCTTAGATACAAACTCATGAAAACGATAACCCTCCCTCAGGCAGACGGTAATAAAATAAAACAAAAAAATTTAACATCACATCCCTTTATTTAATAATAATAAAGTACAATAATAGTATCCATGTATACTAACATCTGAATACTTAAGACTGACAAAAAATTTGACTTGGGCACTTAAAACTATGTTACATTAAAATACATTATTTCACATTTTTATGATTTTTCGCGATTGCATGACTAGAGAATAAAACATAATGGCCTACATCTATTTTTTTTTTTTGTTATTTACTTGCAATGAACATTCATACGATAATGATTTATCGAATTTCAAAAATTGATCAGAGGCCGTATTGTCGAACGTGCTCGCAATGGCATTCACCGTCTCTTTCTACCCTCATCCTATTACCATCCGACAAAAAGAACTGTCAAAACGATTGTGATTCCGAGTACGTTAGACAAAAAGGCCTGTCCCCCTTATATATCATTTCTGTCTCCCTTTACAATTTACCTAATAGCAAGAGGTCAAAAGAATTCAAACACTACTATTTCCCAGGACCTATTGAGCATGTTCATACATTTTTGAACACTTAACGTAACGGAAACATTCAAAATAACTTTAAAACTAAAATGTTCAACGGTTAACCAGTATTCAATATAGAACTAATTCCCGATTTTTGTATTTATTTCACGGTTCTCCCAACTAATATTCTAATTTGCAAATAAATTTATTAAATTTCTTCGTGTAAGCCAGTGCTCATTTAGTTGTCTTGTCTATGATGAGGGAGCGAGAGAACGATACCCTCCTAACTAACTTGCCGACTAAATATTTGCAAATTAGAATATTAACTGTCTCCAGAACACATTAAGAAATTACTCCGTGCAAGCCAGTGCTCATTTACTTGTCTTGTCTATGATGAGGGAGCGAGAACGATACCCTCGCGCACCCACTCCGGCGCAAACGAATGAGAACAGGACGATTATAGTTTAAATATTTATCTCTATTTTACGTGATATCACTCAGAAAGCTTCACAACATATCTATTGCGAAAATGGCCCGTTGGACGGTGTGTATATACATTTAATAGGTGGGTGCTGGACACCAATAATTAGATATAAGGATTTCAATGAAAAACGTGCGTATGTGATACTGTTTTAACCCGTCGAGCGACCTCGGCAGACACCCGTGTGCCTAACGCCACCTGTCAGTGACTAAATAATAAAGCGGCCAAGTGCGAGCCGGACTCGCACATGAAGGGTTCCGTAGCAGCAAGTAACATATTATAAAAGTTTCCTTTACTTTAAGATTTTGAAGTATTAAAAAAACTACTTAGATCTCGTTTAAACCAATTTTCGGTGGAAGTTTGCATGGTAATCATATATATTTTTTAGTTTTATCATTCTCTTATTTTAGAAGTTATAGGGGGAGGGACACACATTTTACCACTTTGGAAGTGTCTTTCGCTCAAACTATTCAGTTTAGAAAAAAAATATATAAGAAACCTCAATATCATTTTTGAAGACCTATCCGTAGTCCCCACACGTTTGGGATTGATGAATGACGAAAGAAAAATTTTAGAGTTTCAGTTCTAAGTATGGGGAACCCCCAAAATTTATTGTTTTGTTTCTATTTTTGTGTAATAATTTTAATGCCATCTCTTACTTACCAAGTTTCAACAGTATAGTTCTTATAGTTTCGGAAAAAAGTGGTGGTGACATACGGACGGACAGACAGACAGACACATATGACGAATCCATAAGGGTTCCGTTTTTTGCCATTTGGCTACGGAACCCTAAAAACTCAGTGAAAGCGACTACCGCATTTGCGGACAAACCAAGAACAAAGTTCGCTAGGCGCTTGGTGCAGCTCCGGGTCGCACGGCGGGTTAAAATGATGAATTATCTTCATCTAATCTAAGTAATAACGAATTTTAAATGTACACTAAAAGCAACAATATTGCGCACATAGCACCATAATTCGCGAAAATTATTGTCGCCACATAAATACGTTTTGAACAACGGCAGTTCAGGCAAAATTCAAAAAAATACATTTGTATACCTCATTAGTCTGTGGTTTTTTTTTTTATACGACTGGATGGCAAACGAGCAAGTGGGTCTCCTGATGGTAAGAGATCACCACCGCCCATAAACATCTGCAAACCAGGGGAATTGCAGATGCGTTGCCAACCTAGAGGCCTAAGATGGGATACCTCAAGTGCCAGTAATTTCACCGGCTGTCTTACTCTCCACACCGAAACACAACAGTGCAAGCACTGCTGCTTCACGGCAGGATTAGCGAGCAAGATGGTGGTAGCAATCCGGGCAGACCTTGCACAAGGTCCTACCACCTGCAAAACCTGTGGTATTCTCTCTATCAATTTTTATTTTATTTCGCCTGACCCTTTCCTTATTCGCGGAAATAATTGAAAAAAAAAGCATGAATGTAATAGCATATTATGAAAAACATTTAGTATTACAATGAAATGCATAAACACTACATAATGTAATGACGTTAAAACATGTACATTGACGTATAAACATGTACATGAACGCTACAATTACGATTAAGTATATTATATTTTATAACAACAATAACATACGTCTATAAAAAATAATTATATTTATTTTTATTATGATATCGAAGTATAGTCCAGGGGTTGGTATAATCAGATTAGTCATAATAAGACATAGACAGTAGCAGAATTCCCTAGTGTTAGGATAGGGAGGACACAATTATAAGCTTATATTCTAGCGTTTTGACATCATCAGATCATTACCATGCTATGATTATTATTACAACGAAAGCACGACGCGTAAGTACTTGAATTAAACCAGATTTAGCATTGGTATCTGAATTAATATGAATTGACCATCTGTAAGCATCACTTTCGGCTACGGCTTTAAGCCGTGGTGGCCTAGTGGTTTGACCCATCGCCTCTCAAGCAGAGGGTCGTGGGTTCAAACCCCGGCTCGCACCTCGTGAGTTTTTCGAAATTCATGTGCGGAGTTACATTTGAAATTTACCACGAGCTTTGCGGTGAAGGAAAACATCGTGAGGAAACCTGCACAAACCTGCGAAGCAATTCAATGGTGTGTGTGAAGTTCCCAATCCGCACTGGGTCCGCGTGGGAACTATGGCCCAAGCCCTCTCATTCTGAGGGGAGGCCTGTGCCCTGCAGTGGGACGTATATAGGCTGGGATGATGATGATGAAGCATCACTAAGTACATAACAAGTTACCAATTCATATTTCCCCAACTATGTATTTAGTTTTCATAAGCAGTTAACCCTTTCTATCATCTCTTTTAATAATATTTGCTGGGATGGTAATGACTAATGACAATATGAACGCAGTAAAACGCTGAATATCAACAGATAATTCCTCTATTTTGGTTTATCCGTTTAGTTACACAATTGACGCATTGTATATAATCTTACAAATATGTTATGATCTAAAAATTAGATCAATTATACGTATTATTATTATGTCAAATTATAAAAGGTGTTACATCTAAAACTACAATCAGAATTATGGCATATTTAACATAATCAGAGACTGAAATCTTCATTTTGTCAATATTTTAAAACGTACGAAAACTGCCTTTATAAATTTTATAATCATAGTATATTACGTAGCAAAGCTTTAAAGCAAAAATGGGGCAGCGCAGTGAGGGGTCATATTATATTGATCGTTTGAAACTGTATAGTTTTGAATTTAACTGTTATTATGTGTCATTGTAGTGGCAACACATACACATTATGTTATGTCCAATATATTTCAGCTAAGGTCACCCGGGGCAACAGCACCTATGAGGCTAAAGTAACTAATTGAAGTTTGAGCTTAAAAAAGACCATCTGCTGGAGCGTAGACAAATCATTATTATACTCTTTTTTTTTTTAGTTGCTTTTGCCCCGGATTTATTTATTACGGACAGACAAACAAACAGCGTAACAACATGAATAGGATTCCGTTTGTCGCCATTCACCTACCAACTACAGCAAGAATTAATCTGCCAATTTCATATTTTTTAAGAGCTAACTTTTAAACCCATAAACCAACATGACGATAAATTTATTAAGCCTCGCAAACTCAACCGCAGTTGAGATTAAAATCTCCAGAGTTCGATATTTTTTTGAAATTTTGGCTCTTTTTTTTAATTCTTTGACGATACTTTGTCCCTTACCACGACTACGAGCATCCAACGGCGCTTCAGCGTGTTCTCTATGCATTGCGTGGTAGAAACGTTCACCACACACTGGTCGCTAGAACATCACGCAATGAACAGAGCTCGCGTAGTCACGCCGCCAGGCTCGTAGTGTTTATTCCACGTTGTGGAATCTTAGTATAGCGCGCCCTTTTATTTCAGAGTTGCAGAGCTTTCTTACCACTTCTTGAGCTTCCTCGGCCGGGAATACGGAGTGGGGCGGCGGCTCGATCTGTTGAGTTAGGAGATACAGATTTTATGATTGCTTTTTTGGAGTCTGTTGTGTGTGTGTTGGCCATTAGGCGTAGAAGCGTTTTCAGATATTTTTGATCAAATTTTTGTCCACAAGTTTATGAACTCGACTGTACATCTTTTTGAAGGGTTAGATAAGTCCATATTTTTGCACTCGATTGTACTAAGATGAATATAACAATAAGGTTTCTCTATCGTTTGCCCGAATTTCATATGCCATAATGTATCGTTTTCCATAATTTTCATTTGCCATAAAGTAATTTATTTCTGAAATAATATTTTCTTCAGCTGATATTAAACTAACCTAACCTGCTGCATTCTATAAGACAGCATTTAAAATAATCCTGAAAACAGCACGGTTCTATATATTTTATTGCAAACGTTTTGTTATGGCAAGTGAAATTCGGGCAAATGAAATTCGGACAAGTAAAAGTATACGATAACAGTAAACCTATAAAAATCCGTATCGAAAATACAAACTGAGACATGGATGCACAGAAAAACCAGAAAAAGAGACCAGCACTGGGAATCGAACCCAGTCCTCAGCGTTCCGTGCTGCGTGCTATAACCCCTACACCACCGCTGGACAGGAATCTAGACACGAATTTTTCCTATGCATACATATCTCAGGTTGCTTATTTCTACGCTACTTCGATTCCCAGCGCTGGTCTCTTTTTCTGGTTTTTCTGTGCGTCCATGTCTCAGTTTGTATTTTCGACAAGCTTTTCTCAGTCAAAAGAAGTGTATTAGAGCTCTTTGTGACGTTGCTCCTCTGGGACCATGTCGGCCTCTCTTCAGGAGGCTGAATTTGTTAACTTTGCCCAGCATATACATCCTGGAGAGATGTGTTTTTGTCGCTACCTATCCCCAATGGTTCAGAAAACCTGTGGCAAATCCAAAACTGAGACCAAGAGAACCTACGAAGATCCTATTACCGGCATGTAAAAGTGCGTTATATTCCAAGCACTGTCATATAATGTCCATAAAAATATTCAATCACTTACCGCAACGTTTGAGACTAACCGTTACCCCGATTTTCAAATTTAGACATGAATTGAAAAAATGGTTGACAGAAATGTGTTTTTATTCTGTAACGGATTATTTTAACTGTAATACAATTATTTAATTATTATTATTCTCATTTAAATTTATTCTGACCAGTTGACATTTTTATCATAATATACGGTATTTGACAACTCCTGATTTTGCCATATCTTGATATTATTATGAAAATATAGATATACAGATAGTGTTTAGCGAAGAGAAAATTTAAATCGGTTGAAAATTGGATTTATAGAGATTTTTTGAAAAATCTTTATACCTGTCTCTTTCTCAAACGCTTTTCTCTATGCAGCAAGTATGGCGGTACTGGCGTGTGACGTCACATGCCAGTATGTCTTTCTCTGCCTAATCTTGAATTTCAAACCTTTATAACTTTGTTATTTGTAAAGGTAGCTTAAAAATTGTTTTTCTATTCGATAACAGGCATTGTATAGTTTTAATTTATAAAACATATACAAAATAGTCAAATACGTATTATACACTTAGGCAAACCTAACATTGACATTATTTTTATTTATTTTAGGTTATAATATAAAACTTTATATTTTGCATGCTATTATGGATGGACGGGTGACCTGGCTAAAGCCGCAGGTTCACGGTGGATGCAGGCCGCTGCCAACCGAAGCGACTGGAGGTCTGTGGGGGAGGCCTATGTCCAACAGTGGACGTCCTACGGCTGAGATGATAATGATGAACCAACACTTATTGCAAATAAATGAATTATGAATTATTGACACATGACTCACCTCGTGCCGGGCGACTAGGGCGACCAGATCCCGCAGCTGCTGTATGGTCCCGTTGGGCACGATCACGATGTGGACGCCCAGATCCTCGGCTTTCTTAGCGAACTTCGGGAGGAGTTTCTCGCCGACGTCCTCGGTTACTAGCACCACGCCGCCCTGGAGTAAAGTTTACATTAGTATGTGGTGAAGCGAGTGTTTCAAAAGAGAATCCTGAGCATAGCGAAGGTTTCAAGGCAGGATCCGCTGAACGACTATAATAACTCGTTACACAACATGTTTCACCAAGGTAATCAACCCAGCTTATAAACGTCCCACGCAGAGGCCTTCTCTCAGAATGAGAGGACTTGGGCCATAGTTCCCACGCGGGTCCAGTGCTGATTACAAAATTCACGTACACTACTGATTTGCTTCGCTGGTTGGTGCAGAAACTCAGAGGTGCGAACTCGGGTTCGAACCCACGATCTTCTGCTTGAGAGGCCATAGGGCAAACCGCTAGGCCGCCACGGCTTCCATGTTTAGTTGTGTTTAGTTTGTGAAAATTGTGAACCAAAAACTTTTCTTTAATTCAATTCACGAATCGTCATCAAGACCTTTTTTAAAAGAATAGGTACCTACTAAATTTATTGAATTTTTGTTGCATATTCTACTGATATGACAGATATGCTATCTTTCCTTCTTTACACTAGTCTTACAATAACCACCTGAGTGTAACGGGGACTTAGTTCTCTACTCACCGGCGCCAGGCACTGCAGCGAGCGGTGGAGGGAGCGAGAGGTGGTCCCGAAGTTCATTACCAAGTCGACGGGGCCACCGCACGCGTCCGTCGTGCGCTCGATCAGTTGCCGCTCGTATAGATCCTCGTTCCATTGCACCACGTTTACACTGGAGAGAAAGGAAGTATTTTTATTTAAATCTTATATTTTAACGAGGCTTCAGTACTCAGATACATGTTACACACTGCCGAAACCGATACAAAGGCCCGTCTGGAACTTGTAAATCCGCATCGGTCTTCTGAAATGGATGACTCAGAATAACATTTACACTTCCATTCAACAGATCCATACCATCCAGATACCTTTCTGTTATCCTTATTCTGATCACATTCCAGAAGAAATGAAGGAGGTCTTCAGTCTTATTACAACCTAAACACAAGGGTGATTGTACAACTCTCATCAAATTTAGGAAATAATTTAGTGGAATGTGACCAGATCGCACACGAAATGCAAGCACAAGTAGTTCCCTGGGAGGCTGGCATAATCAAACCAGGGTACCTTGTACACTTTGTTCTGAATAGTACTATACCAAATGCCCTTTGTTTCAATATTGCCGAAGTAAAATTAAGATTGGTTTTTGGAGTTTTTTTGTATTCTTTATTTCAACTCCAAATTTTGTTACGTTTACGGTCATCCCGTAAAATCCATATCGAAACTACAAACTGAAACATAGATGCACAGAAAAACCAGAAAAAGAGAAGGGTTCGATTACCGACGCTGGTCTCTCTTTCTGGTTTTTCTGTGGGACCTCTCTTGTCCGGGTGAGCGGTTAGTTCCAATGGAGTGTTGAAAGTTTCCCGCCCGTTTTGTGCTCTTAATTATTTATACAACAACATTGATACAGCTAATATTTCACTAGTATATATTTATTTTTAGACTTATTATCTTGCTGCAAAAACTACTAACTTTGTTTCTTTTCTCAAAAATGTCCGTAAAAGTTGACATTATTCTTTACATATCAGAAGGTGAAGTGCGTAGTTTATGGTCAGCGAAAAATTAAAAAGTTAAAAAGATTGCAGGCGCGCTAGCTCGACAATAATGAATTAGCGCGCCTGCAATCAGTCACATTTTTTTAAAGTTAAAAAGGCCATGGTAATGTTGGCACAAGTCGTATACAGCCAAGTCTAATGGCCGGTATCAGATATTTTGTTGGAACTCCGGACTTTTTCTATTGGGTCTGAAATAGCTTGTGGTGTTTTCGGTGGAAAAATACACCTGCAGTTTATTTTTAATGAAAAAAGGCGGGAAAGCATAAGAAAAATATTGGAATAAAATTAAATTTTACAATATATTTTGAGAAAAAGTTTATTCTATTTCAGAATTATTCACCATTTTTGAGAAAAGCTTTATATTAGTCTCAGCTGGAATAGCAATTGCTGGCTTCGTATTAGTTAAACGACTCGCAAGTTAATACTCATACTCAGCCAGCAATTGCCTACTTCCAGGCCACGACAATAATCTACTATTACTCACTTTTCGCTGTCTCTGGCGAGCAGGAATCCCTCGTCCTTCAGAGTGGCGACGGTGATCCTCACACAGTCGTGCCACTGCGAGTCCTTGTATTTGTGCGTGGCGATACGGAGCGCCCAGAGGGCGAGCCCACCCGTACCTACTATGAGCACCGCGGCTTTGTCCTTGTGGTTAGGGCCTGCAAGCCATTGGGACATTCAGAAACGACCGCATTAGATACTAGTGATGTAACGAATGTTCGCATATTTTTGCAAAATTACTGCGAATTTTTTGCGAATATGAATAAAAAAAATATATCAAGGGACAATTCACACCAATTGACCTAGTCCCAAAGTAAGCTTAGCAAAGCTTGTGTTATGGGTACTAAGCAACGGATAAATATAATTATATAGATAGATACATACTTAAATACATAATAAACACCCAAGACCCGAGAACAAACATTCGTATTTTTCATACAAATATCTGCCCCGACACGGGAATCGAACCCGGGACCTCAAGCTTCGTAGTCAGGTTCTCTAACCACTAGGCCATCTGGTCGTCTGGTGGTCTGGTGGTGGTGAATATCAGAAAAATATACAATTGTTAGATATTAGTAGGTTAATAAAATAAAAAAAAAACATTAATTTCTTATGTTTTTTACACAAAAAAAAACTTAACCTCGTAATCTACTCACATTATCAGTCTTCACTTATTTGGTATTATTTATTTATTTACTTTGCGATGCGTTCGTATAAACTCGGTGATTTTCGGAACAAAATACAAACAGAACGCCCATCATTCGAACGAGACTGCCATAGACAATTGGCACCAGAACGAAAAACTGAATATTCGCATTCGCATTCGCGAATGTTCAAAAAATGACAATCGTTACATCACTATTAGATACCTAAACAAGAACAATTCGGGTCACTATACTATAGCTAAGAACCACCGCAGGATAACTCGCTTTCACGTAAAAAAACTACACCGAAATCGGTCCATCCGTTAGAGAGCTACGACGCCACATGCAGACATTGGCGTCAAACTTATAATATCCCTCTTTTTGCGTCGGAGGTTAAAAACTGACCAAGTGGGAGCCGGATTCGCGCTTTGAAACTTGAGCTAGGGAAAGTTGCTAGGATTAAATCATGCGAAGGTTTAATTTTTTTTTACAAAAAATTAAACCGACTCCAAAAACATAAAAATCCAAAAACATACTGTAAGGGCCATATTGATCTATATTACATGCACAATGTATTTAAGGCACTTAATTAGATAAGGATTAATGCTGTATTGTTTAAAATCGCCATTATTTCTCGTAAAAAGTTAAAAATAAAAAATCAAAAAATAAGAAAAGATGGAACCGACTACAAAACCCTTGAAAATATTTTTCTAGGTACGTACTAGCTCGAAGTCGGTGACTCAGCACGACCCAGCAGGAGGGATTGAAACCCATCCCATAGTTAAGTAAGTGAGGAAGACGACTATTTCGTTCCACTCTGCTAGTCGTACCACTAGTCGGTTCCGTCTTTTCTTATTTTTTTTATTTTTTATCTTTTACTTTTTACCAGAAATAATGACTTATTTACGAAGCGATTTTAAGCAATACAGCATTAATCCTTATCCAATTAAGTACCTAAAGTACACTGTACATGTAGTATAGATCAATATGGCCCTTACAGTATGTAATTTAAATGAATTGTTTAGAAGATATTACAGATTTAAAATGCATAGCGGTTGCGGCGATGGCCGCCGGCCTGAGGGCCGGCGGCGCGTGCCTATAAATAGCCAATCCGACCTCTACCCGACTGAGCTTCTTGTCGTTTCATCACAGTTGGGACTAACATAGACTTTCCGAAACGATGTAGCATTAAAACTCCGATTGATTGCAAATTCTCGCTTAGCGTCCAAAGTCCGAGGTCGGCTCAATAGGAGCACCCTTTGGCTGGGTTGGCATGATTAAATCATTTTGATTTAAATCAAATGATTGTTTCAAAAAAAATCGATGATTTAATCCATTCTCTTTATATTGTCATAAATGTTGGTTAAAAATCAATCGATGTAATTGTCATCGTTATTCATTAAACAAAAAAACCAGTTTTCCAACAGCAACAGCAATAACAAGAACAAGTTGAATGAAAACTGAAACTGAACGGATCGATCGAAAGCTTGTTTGGACGAATGAGATATTTTAGGAGAATTTTTTACTGAACACCGCGCGGGGAATGAGGGCTTTCGTTTTTTGTCTCACTAGATGGCGCACTGTTGCGTGAGGTTTTTAGGTATGGCTTTCAAAGTCTGTTATTACGGGCGTGAAAACAAAGTTAGATTAAAATCATATTTAATACACCTTAAAACCGTACCATAAAAATATCGAGCATGCCACAGTCTTGCATAGTCCCCGTTTTGTTCGAAAAAAAGGAGGACAAAGGTTTCCGAAACACAAAACTGTCTCAAAACACAGACATTCATTGCCCCGGAACTCATATTTGACATAATTAATTTCGGATATTGCAAAATATTTACAAAATTATTCTAATTATAAATAAACCCGCGTAGCTCACCCAAAAACTATGAGATTTGACATTTCGAGACCTCACGCTACATTAGCGCCTCTAGTGGCGAATTCATACGCGTTAGCCCTCATTGGTGTGAATTGTCACGTGATATTTATTATTTATTTATTTCTGAGAAAAAGAAACATGCCTAGGTGCCACCCTGGTACATAGTCCAAAGCACCAGCACCAACCTTCCAGGATCCTCTTCAGACACTCGCTGCCCGTGTTGACGGTGTTCATAGCAAGGAGCGCCCCCGTTGGCAGCATGGCCGCTACGCTCAGCGGCAGCTCCGCCGGTACCGGCACCAGACACTTGAAGTCCGGCACCACGATGTAATCCGCGTACCCGTGAGGCACGCCCTCGTAAGGGTAGAGGACTATTCTGTCGCCCTCTTTGATGCCGGCACAGTCCGCGTTCTTTCCTTAAGTAGGACAGAAATCCTATAAACGAGTTGGTCCACAGACGCTATGAATAACCCTACAGATCGATCCACAAGAGGCGCGAATGGATTGAACGAAAGAAATGCCACTTGGTTTCGGCGAATAACGTTTGGCAACCTGTTTCATTTCGCAACTTTTCATTTCCCATATTTCAGTATTTTTATAAAACTAACCTAACCCAAAGGGTTCTACACGATGGCCCAGCAGGGCTACTACGAAACTCGAAACTCGGAAGTTCGTGTCGTGCGCATCCTCTGACACTTTATACTATTTAATACGAGAGCGAGAGGGACCGCACGACACGAACTTAGTTTCGAGTTTCGTAGTAGCCCTGCTGAAATAAATTGGCGAGCGGGGATAATGCGACGTGGGTAGAAAGATATCGTGAATGTGATCGCGCACGTCAGCGCGTTAGACAATACGTCCTCAGCGGGGCTACTACGAAATTCGAAGTACGTGTCGTGCCGTCCCTCTAGCGCTTATACTAGGTATTTAATACGAGAGTGAGAGAGACGGTACGATACGCACTTGGAATTTCGGAGTAGGCCCTCTGGTTAAATTTAGTGATCTTATTAGCCTAAAGAGGAGCCGTGGTGGCCTAGTGGTTTGACCTATCGCCTCTCAAGCAGAGGGTCGTGGGTTCAAACCCCGGCTCGCACCTCTGAGTTTTTCGAAATTCATGTGCGGAATTACATTTGAAATTTACCACGAGCTTTGCGGGGAAGGAAAACATCGTGAGGAAACCTGCACAAACCTGCGAAGCGATTCGATGGTGCGTGTGAAGTTCCCAATCCGCACTGGGCCCGCGTGGGAACTATGGCCCAAGCCCTCTTGTTCTGAGAGGAGGCCTGTGCCCAGCAGTGGGACGTATATAGGCTGGGATGATGGGATGATGATTAGCCTAAAACACTTTTTTAAATACCTATAGCGTCCACGACTCCCGCGACCTCGTAGCCGGGGAACAGCGCGCCGTCCCTTAGGCCGATGTGCGCGGGCGTCGACGTGTGAATGCCGAAGTTCTCCATCTCGCCCGACAGGCTGCCGACGGATGAGACGGAGGATGTCGAGCAGACGGACGCGGAACGGGTGCGGTTGGCCCTGTGGAGGGTAATAGCAGTTGAAGCGATGGCCACGTAGCATTTTCATTGGGGGGGGGCGTGATAGATCCGAAGAAAATTGGACTCTAATTACGTAAGCATAAGGTACACATTACATTGGGGGCGTGGCCTGGACGGATCCGTCCCACGGCATAGCAAAGGTAAAGCAGCGTTTCCACCAATAATGTGCGAGTAAGTGTTGCGACGAATGTGGTTGCATTTTTCATTATGAGAAGTCTCTTGGTTCCATTCTCCATACAAACGTACTCCCGGTCTCATTTGAAAACAAGGCAACAGAAACAGATGAAATTTTGTAAGTATGGACTAGACGTAATTATCTATGCCTGTGGTTTTTCAGATTTTCATATAAATGTGTATAATGTGGGCACACCTGTAGCAGGCGCCGGCGTACACGACCCGTATGCGGGCCCCGTACATAGGGACCTCGGGCACTGGCACGTCGAAGCTGAACACGCATTCCTTCATCGTGGGCCCCGGCGACTCGATCGAAACCTGACGGCACAGCTTGCTCATGATTGCTGGAACAAGATAATATGTGTTAAAACAAAAGCATTTTTTTTAAATCTATTTTATTAGTTGAATTCCTAGTTTATCTTTATTACATATAGTAGTACCTAACTGGTAGTTATCCCACCGAAAAGTGGCAAATTATCGACCAAGGATCGCCCCACAGCTTTTGACGCGAAATCGGCAAAAGCCGATAGAAAAAACCTTTTCACTTCTCATGTTCTGCTGGATCTAGGCGACATAAAATAACTTTTTATGGTCTAGTGCATAAAGTAAAATCTTTGTCTAAGACCAAGGTAATCAGGTGTTTATGTAAAACTAAAAATTTATAACCATATAGCAATGCATGAAAAATGAAAGGTACCTAGTAAGTGAATAATTGTTTCCACTGTTGCTATTCAAGTTCCTCTCAATCGAAGTGAAAAGCAGAATAACTCGAGCATTAAACCCATTTTCCCCTCGACGTGTCTATCCGCCCTCGGCGTACCGGCTCGGGTGACTATATGAATATTTCGGGTAAAAATGGCTCATTTTTCTACTATTATATCCACGCAATAAGAACTAAAAGACCCCAAGCCTCGCCCGCATGCCGTGTCTTAGTAAACCACGACGTTGGCAGAATCATCAAAAACTTCATGGGGCCACCTTTTCCTAAACTTTAATTGAACCTATTTTATAAATCAAAGATTAACAAAACCAGTTTTAAGCTACCTTTAGATATACCGTATACTGCTTCAACTTTGCCCTCTGGCCCCAACATTGCCTGAATTTATTTAGAGTCGATAACTTAGCACCCGTATGGGTTTTTAAGCTTTTATCCCCGTAAGAATAATTCCCGTGTAGATATAATTTTAAAAATCTATACGAGTGCTAAGTTATCTACTCTAATTCCAATCAGATTGGATTTAGAGTATATAACTTAGCACTCGTATAGATTTTTAAAATCTTATCTACACGGCAATCAGGCAATGTTGGGGTCAGAGGGCAAAGTTGAAGCAGTTTACGATAACAGAGTTATAAATAAAAGTTTCACATTCAAGATTAGACAGAGTAGCGTGTGACGTCACGCAAGGAGCGCCATACCTGCTGTAAAAGTGCACAACTAAGCCTTTCATAATATCTTTACATTTTGCGGACTATTATAACACTAGTGAGAACAAGAGAGAAAGAGAAGAAAAGGGCAAGTTGATAATGGAGAATGAGAAAAGTATGAATTGAAGGTAGGTATTTATTGGAATTGGTGAATTCATTCGAGTTTCGGTTTCGACGCACAATGATCGATCAAGAAAGTCAAGTCAAAGACACTTTGGTTTGGTTGCTTTGGCAACTTTTTTAGAATCTCTAGGGGGGAGCAGCTGCCCCTCCCTCCTCCCCCCTGGCGATGCCCTTGATATCGGGTATGATCTCGGCTGTTGTCACTGTCTACGCACACATAGATAGCGTCTATTTGTGCTGCGCGTGTGCCCACCTAAATTCGTCCAGCGCGCTGTGGGTGGAAATATATTATGTATTTCTACCTCCGTTTCTAATAATAAACATGTTGGTAACTACAAATGCAGGCATGTTGGGTAAAGCCCATGACCTGTTTTCTAAAAAAAAACAATTAGACGCGTTTCGAACTCAACCAGAGCTCATCTTCAGAGAACACAACCTTTCATGCACGCAAGTTCTGCAGAGCTCTGGTTGAGTTGGAAACGCGTCAGTGTAGTGTGGCGGTGGTGATAAATGGGTTTGTGTGATATGTGCGTGTTCTTACAGTATGAAGGTGGAGCAACTGCATGAACACACATTTCTTGCATAAGCGGTTGAGTTTGTCGTTACAAAACTAACTGGCCCTGGGGGGCAAATCTTTAAGTACGCCTCCGGCACTCGTATTTCCCGAATCAGCCTGGCCCTATTCTACGAAGTGCAAAATTCGAACTTCGCATCTTGCCGTCCCGCTAACGCTTATATTGTTTCATACGAGAGCGAGAGGGACGGTACGATACGAACTTCGATTTCCGAATTTCGTACCCCTCTTAGTGTCGCTTTTATCGTCAACGTCAACTCTATTTGCCATCATTATCAAAAGGTCACGCGCTATCTGTGCCATTCAAGTTCATTGTGATTTATCTGCAAACCTTCCGCGTCATGATAACTTATCTTGTGCTATGAATAATGTGAAATTGAGGTGTTTGTGCAAACAGCAGTAGCCTGAGGCGAACATTATCGTTACAATTTATTAATGTATTACAAAAAAAATAATAGGTATCACGGGACACTGACCCATGGACCTAGTGGTAAAGTAAAGCTTGTACTATGTACTAGGCAACGGATACACATACATAAATAGATGTCATACTAGCAAGTTTGTATCGTATCGTCCCTCTCACTCTCGTATTAAATAATATAAGCGCCAGCGGGACGCAAGATACGGGGTTCGATTTTTGCACTTCGCAGTATAGGGCCTGAGGGCCTACTCCGAAGTTCGAAAATAGAAGTTCGTATCGTACCGTCCCTTATTTTTTGTTTCATTCAAAGTTTATATCTAGCATCCCAAAACTAAAACTGTATATAAACTAAACTAATGTTACAAAATAAAAATAAACATATGAAACGCCCAAGACTCGAGAACAAAATTAAATATTCGTATTTTTAACCGACCTCAAAAAGAGTAGGTTATCTATTCGGTTGTATTTTTTCATGCAAATATCTGCCTCGATCGGGGATCGAACCGGCTGTCCCTGCTACAAATTGAAAAACATTAATTACGTCCTTCGGCGTAATACGCAAAAAAGGTTCTTCTAGCACTGTATATTATAGATCGCATACAAAAACTATTATTTGATTGCGATCGCGAGCGTCAGCAGGGCTACTACGAAACTCGAAACTCGAAGTTCGTGTCGTGCGGTCCCTCTGACACTTACACTATTTAATACGAGAGCGAGAGGGACGGTACGATACGAACTTCGAGTTTCGTAGTAGCCCTGCAGTAACGTTAGGCAATGCGGCCTCAAAGTACTATTACACGGCCAAATTACGAACAGTGGTAAGTGGCTTAACAATCCCTGTGCGCGACTGTACGTCAATTGTTTGTAGGTATCAACTACCCTACTCCGGTCAATGCCTAAAATCGCCTATAAATGTGATTGTCAAACAAGCTAAATTAAGAATAATGATTGTGTCAACTTCATTAGAACACTCAGCAAACATGTTAAGATGACGACATTCTGTAATGATAAATTACATTCAGGGTCGAGGTGTACAGTCGCACAAATTGAATCATGTAACAGGGAACCTTTGCGCGACTAATGTCATGTTGACATCTCATTATTTTGCCAAGGAAATCATAGTGACATTGATTATTAAAAGGTAGGGTCAAGGACTTTAATTCATTGGCCACCATGGAACCCTTTCACAGTAAATGTCATAGTGACATCGCATCAATGAGGGCTATCGCTTTTTGTCTCACTTTTGGCTTTCAAAGTCGGTTATTACGGGCGTGAAAACAAAGTTTAGATTAAAATCATATTTAATACACCTTAAAACCTTACCATAAAAATATCGAGCATGCCACAGTGTTGCATAGTCCCCGTTTTGTTCGGAAAAAAGGGAGGACAAAGGTTTCCGAAACACAAAACTGTCTCAAAACAGACATTCATTGCCCCGGAACGCATATTTGCCATAATTAATTTCAGATATTGCAAAATATTCACAAAATTATTCTAATTATAAATAAACCCGCGTAGCACACCCAAAATTATGGGATTTGACATTTCGGAGACCTCACGCTACACTAGCGCCTCTAGTGGCGAATTCATACGCGATAGCCCTCATTAACAAGGAAAATCGTAATGACTTTTTCTTTAAAAGCTTCCATGGTGGCTCATAAGTGGCTCATACATGAATCACTTGACTGAACAGAGCAAAAAAACATGCAGGCTACCTTGGTTGCAACCCCCCAAATAAAACCCTCGACCTTAATGTGCTTGTTATGAAACCCATGGTTGGTAAATGAGTCATTGCCCATACTAATTTTCTTGTCATGAAGCCCAAGGTCGGTAAATGAGTCAGCGCGCGCAGCAGAAGGACCAGCATGCTGCGGGAGGGTGGGTGGCCAAGAGCGCAGCTTAAGGTATCGCCAATATTTGGAAAAAAAATATTTTTTCTTCGGCAAATATAAAATTTTACTCACAAATGTGATGAAAAACATTGTATGTCGCACGGGTGGTACTAGAATTACGAACATCGACTCATTAAAGCCCTCAGTCTTCGACTTCGTGCTTCTAATAGACTCTTGTTCGTAATTCCTTATTTACTGCCCTTTAGTCACAATGTACTTTTTCACTTCTCATGCTCGTAAAGTTGGTATATTTAATTTATGCTGGATCTAGGCGACATAAAATTACTCTTACTTCCTTTACTTTACTACTTAGGGATTGCCTAAAAGAAATACCTATGTTTTTATATTTTTTTTGCATACAAACTAATTTTGTTATTTTTTTGTGCTAAATCATTATAAAAAAAAAACTTGATCATCTTTTGGTTTATGACGTCAGAGTTAAATATAGGTAAGTGGCAACATATGGGTAGATAGGCATGTGAATGACAACATTGGGGCTTGGTTTGGACTTCTGTTGGGAACCCTAAAAAGCCATTTAGGGGCTTTTCACCATCCATTGATTAGTGTTAACTGACGGTGAAATGTGATGCCGTGTCTATTTGTTTTGTTCGAATAGACGGAGATGGCATCACATTTAACTGTCAGTTAAGACTAATCAATGGATGGTGAACCAGCCCCTTAATGTTCGAAAAAATTAGATAAATTTTCATTTATTGACTTTAAAGCAACTTGAACTCTAGTTTTATAGTTAAATCCAAAATGAACCTGCTTTTCAGGGATTTAATAAGGTGGTTTTTTATTAAATTCTTCTGTATCTTGTAATTACAGTTAAAGCTGCATTAGCAGGTAGTTATAATTTCCATTAACTTTTTCCACTGTGACACGAAAATTATCCATACAAATGTATGATTAATTTTATTAGTAATTAAAGGTATCAGTCAAGTCCCAAGATACCCAAGTTTTGTGAATGTGCCTGTTTAGATTAAGTACTTTTTTTTCACTGTTAGACACTTAATTAATATTTGTACTTTTTTGGAAAGCCTAAATTATGTTTTTTTTTATTTGTTCCATGCCAATTTTTTTAATGCTTATATTTTCGCGATTTCTGTGATTCTGAGCGTTAAAACATTTAAATTAAAATATTAAACTTAAAAGTCATTTTAACACAACACAAATATGTCAATGATGAGCTGTTATTACAAAGGAACAATTTTTTTTTTATACATTTTGGTGAAAAATTTCATTTTATTTTACATTATCAAATATCTCTGTGATATAATTTAATGCAATTGAACTTTTTTCTAAATTCACCAAAAAGAAAATACATAAATCATAAAATTTGCAGCAAAAATTTAATAACAATGTATATAACAGACACCCATGTTTAAGAACTAAAAGGCTGATGAGTCACGAAATTATTTAGTTTTAAAACAAGCAATAATTAATCAAAGTTAAGAGATTAAAAGCTGTGTTATTTATTTAAAACATTACCTTATTGTACCAAAATAAAACTGGCTGAAGAGCTCAGCCTCCATAGCAACAAACAAATTAATAAAAAAGAAAATAAAGTACAAAATCAGAACATTTTTTCTAAGTGTGCTTATATAATCATAACAAAATAAATAAATTAAATATTACACCATTATGAAATATAATTTAAAATAATAAGTAATATTAATGACTCACATGAATAACTGAAGGTTTAGTCTCAATGTTATAATAAGAATAACAAAACACAACAGTAACAGGGAAAAAAATAGTATAAATAGACAGTTTGCATGTGATTACACTCTGACAGCACAAACAGTTTAGAATATTATCACATCACATTATTAACTCATTAGCAACAAACAAGGACACCTAGAGGGCGAAAATGATGTCCAAAAAGTAACTTAGTATGACCACAAAGTAGTAAGTAACCATTTTAATGGTAAACAAAAGCCTGCGGCACAAGGACTGCCTGCCTATTCAATTTCGAATATGGAATTTGATTAGGTCGCATAAAAAAGTTTTCTTACTTAGACGCGTTCGTAATTCAAACACTTTGTTTTTGTAGCCTATGAACGCAATCATGCTGTTTTTAATGCCGTCATCCTACTGCTGAGAAAAACAAAGGACCCAAAAATTATATAAACATTATAACGACCTTTCAGCCCGTGAAGGTCACTCGAAAAACATAGTATAATAAACTATTTAGGGCATTCAAAAATAACATAAAATGTTGGAAACGTACTAAAAATATCTCAAAATGTTAATTTGAAGCAAGTCGATTTGCCATTACATAAAGAACGCCTTTGTCTGGATAGTTTAAAACTAATACGCAATACATTAAAGATAAAGCAAAGTTACCTGTTATGCGTCGAATGTACTTTTTTCCTTGAAAATGCGTTAAATTTATGTTTTATTTACAACCCCGAGTTATATTTACATGGACAAAGACAGCCAATAGATTACTCTACACTTATAATAAAAACAGTTTTTGATAATCGTTTCCACCTATTTTCACGCTCTGAATGACAGTGACAGTGACAGTCGGTACGCTGACAGAACGAAGAATTGGTATTTATGTTTCTTTTCACGATAACACAAAGACGACGGGAGTGGGAATTGAACATTGACTAACTAGGGGGCTACTTCGAAAATCAAAGTTCGTATCGTACCGTTCCGCTGACGCTTATATTATTTAAATAAAATAAAATCAATAAATAACATGGGACACGACACCTAGTCCCAAACTAAGCAAAGCTTGTACTTTGGGATACTAGGCAACGGATAAACATACTTACATATATATAGAGAAATACATACTTAAATACATATTAAACATCCAAGACCCGAGAACAAACATTCGTATTAAGTATACAAATATCTGCCCGGCTGGGGATCGAACCCGGGACCTCAAGCTTCGTAGTCAGCAGGGCTACTACTAAACTTGAACTCGAAGTTTGTATCGTACCGTCCCTCTCGCTCTCGTATTAAATAGTGTAAGTGTCAGAGGGACCGCACGACTCGAACTTCGAGTTTCGAGTTTCGTAGTAGCCCTGCAGGTTCTCTATTCTCTAACCACTTAGCCATGTGGTCGTCCAATAAGTGACTGAAAGGGACGGTACGACACGAACTTCGGTGTTTAAATTTCGCAGTAGCCTCCCTGCTGGGCTACTACACGAAACTCTGACACATACTGTTTAATACGAGAGCGAGAGGGATCGCACGACACGAACTTTGAGTTTCGAGTTTCATAGTAGCCCTGCTAGCACATACATTTACGACGACTTTTAAAATAATAGAAGATTGTTCAACGAGAGCATAAAACGAGCCATTTTACCCGAGACGTTCAAGACACGTCGAGGGGGAAATGGGTTTAATGCTCGAGTTTTACACTGCTTTTCACTTAGATTGCGAGGAAATGAAATAGCAACAATGGAAACAATTATTCACTATCTATATATCTTTTATTTTTATCCATTATTATATAATTCCATTTTTTATTTTACTGATTTATTTTGTTTTATTTGATTGTTTTTTAGTTTTATATAAATTAAAAATTATTAAAAAATATATATAGAAACTTTTTGTTTGTGGCTGCTGACACCTGATTACCTAAGCCTTAGACGAAGATTGTATTTTATGCACTAGACTAGAGCATAACAAGTCATTTAAGTCGCCTAGATACAGCATAAACACGAACTTTACGAGCATGAGGTGAAATAGTAGATTGTACAACAAGTGCATAAAACGAGCCATTTTTCCCAAGACATTCATATAGCCACCCGAGCCGGTATGGCGAGGGTGGATAGACACGTCGAGGGGAAAATGGATTTAATGCTCGTGTTTTATACTCTGCTTTTCACTTCGATGGCGTGGAAACGAAATAGCAACAATGGAAGCAATTGTTCACTTAAGTACTATGTAAGTTAAGTACATGCATTACTATATAATTAGAATTTTTTAGTTTTATTGATTTATTTTGATTGATTTTATTGATTTTTTATTAAATATAAATTAAAAATCTGAGAAATATATTATAACTTCTTTGTTTGTGGCTGTTGACCTTAGTACCTTAGTCTTAGACGAAGATTTTATTTTATGCACTAGTGCATAAAAAGTCATTTTATGTCGCCTAGATCCAGCATAAACACGAACTTTACGAGCATTAGAAGTGAAAAGCTTTTTTTTACAAGTTTTCATGAACAAAAAGTTGGACGAAGCGCTAAAAAACAACACTGCATTGTCAATACCATTAACAATCAGAGGGCCTACTCCGAAATTCGAAAATCGACGTTGGTATCGTACCATCCCTCTCACTCTCGCATTAAATAGTATGTGTCAGAGGGGCGAAACGACACGAGCTCGAACTTCTTCAGCTACTCCTAAATACCTAGTAATGAGAAATTTAAAAATTCTTAAAGAATGCCGATATATCATCTTTACTCGAGTAATTATGAAAAAGGATGTACTTTAAACAAATGAACGAACCACAATTAAACCTGTTTAAAAAAAAAGCTTTCTATTAATTTCGCCCGCTGGACCGTCAATTGTTATCGTTATAGTACTTATAGTGAATAGAAAAATAATATTTTCTGATCCACGACCTGATAGCCCTGTGGTTACAGAATCTTGTACGTAACTTGAGTTGACTTGTCCCGGGTTCGATTCCCAATCGGGTAGATGTGAAAAATACGAAGGTTTGTTCTCTCTGAGTCTTGGGTGTTTTAAGAATGTATTTAATTTAAGTAAGTTTATTTGTTTCCTAGCACCAGCTTTGCTTACTTTGGGATCAATTGATATTAAATGTTTCGTGATATTTTTTAACATTAGTACATTATTATTCTGTCCTTTTAAAAACACTACCATCGTATCGTATTGTAGTCAGTACCACCCACCCACTCCCATGAGCTTTTTCAGCATTGGCAACACATGTCGGCGTGGGTTTTGGTGGATAGTGTGTTAGCGTGGGTTGATTCATAACAAATTAAGGTAAATTTTTAACGAAAAGCGAGCTAAAAAACGGAGATATAATAATTCAATATTATGGGTGAGTATCCTTTAAATTGGTAGCGGTAATACAGCGCACTAGTAATGCATTTTTATCGATTGATGTCATCTCGCCCGGGTGCCTCTCGTTAGGTCGTTTTTTTTTTGTTAAATCTTTTGGTAAATTTAGATAATTCCCAGTGATTGTGTTGTGCTTAACTGTGCTATTAAGCGAAGTTTGCTGATGTGATTGTGCGTGGTACCTTCGGCGGACTTCCAGACGTGGGACTAACAGTAAGCTGGTACATTCTCGTGTTGCTTTTCCTGCCTACGCAATTTTTGAGCAAGATTTGTAATGATATTTGTCATTGAACGCTAAACGCGCGTTCGATGCAGAAACAGTGAAATTTTCGTAGTCACTATAATGTTTACAATAAGTTAAGCTTCTGGTAGCAGATATAAACAAATGCGTAGCTTCTAGGATAATCTATAAAACTTATAAACGATTCCGATTTGTTGACTTTTGGGGACAAGGATTCTGCTGGGAAGTTGAAGCAAGTTCAAATACATTAGCCTTTTAGTAAAGAAAATTATTGTGAAGAAACTTGCACACAGCTTGCAACATGCTAGTCTTCAGAGTGAGATGGAGCTATGTTTATATAACCACATTGAAATGAATGAAAAATTAATTACTTCCTTTATTTTTTTTAAAACAAACTATATTTTATCAAGCATGCTTATTTTTACAGTTCCACATATCTTATTTAAGGTCTGAATTTGTGCAAAATTCAAGGCTTTTTCATTTATATCAGTGAAATTGGATTTATATAAGACAAAAAGGACAAAATGCAGGAATTTCTTAGTTGCCACATGAAGGTGATAATCTGAAAAAGCATCAGCGCTAATTTGACTACTGTAAAGGTAAAACCTTTACTTTGGAGTTTTTAATTTAAAATGTAGTCACTACTTTGATGTGGTATATCTTTGAACATTAACTTGAAATATGTGTCAACCACAATTTAAGAAAATCCTTTTACTTAATCCCTTAAATAAAAAACAGTTCCTAAACATTGGGTGCTGAGAAGTGCTTGTTGCGTACCTAAAATGGACATACACAGACATTGAGACAATACAAAACCTTAAGAAGGTACAAAACAGAGTCCTTTATAAAGGATTGTAATTTGCACATAAAACTGTCATAAATCTCCATTACCTCTCATATTGTTTTATACATTTTTTTTACCGTACAACGGCAAAACTACTAGACACTGCAAAATTGTCCTCCAATGGACAAGCCATATTTTTCTAAAAATCTAATCTAATCTACTATAGATCTTTAGATTAGATTACTTTTTGGAGTCTTTTTGTATTTTTTTTTATTTCAACTTCAAATTTTTGTTTCTTTTGGGGTCATCCCGTGAAATCTATATATTTCACTTTTTTTTCTATGCATCCATGTTTCAGCATGTGTTTTTGTGTGAAATATATCTTTAGAAAAAAAATATTGTTTATTTTCTATTTGTGTAAGTAAATGGCTCTGCGAAGTTATAGGATTCACTTTACAGTATCTTCAGTTTAAATAATTTCAGATTTTGTTTACATAAATAATGGACTTTTGTGGTGGATAAATATGCCATGGCCATGCTAAAAAGTGTTGCACGACTTGACGTCACGGGGAACTTTAACTGGCTATATCTTTATTTGTTTCATTAGCAAAAAAACGGCCAAGAGCGTGTCGGACACGCCCAAGGTTCCGTCGTAGCCATTAAGAAAAATCTAGTAATATTTTTCTAAGGATTTCTGTATTGTGTACAGAATCTTCAAAGTTTTATTTGTATTAAGTGTTATTTTAGGCTGCTATTTACTACTAATAATTCTCAAGCAATATTAGCCGCTATAATTTACCTTGTATATTTGATATTATACTTACTACCATCCTGAATATTTTAAAATGTT
>NC_133472.1:42495287-42666782 GCF_025370935.1 Choristoneura fumiferana | reverse complement strand
ACACAGCCGAGATCATACCCGATATCAAGGGCATCGCCAGGGGGGAGAGGGAGGGGCAGCTGCTCCCCCCTAGAGATTCTAAAAAGTTGCCAAAGCAACCAAACCAAAGTGTCTTTGACTTGACTTTCTTGATCGATCATTGTGCGTCGAAACCGAAACTCGAATGAATTCACCAATTCAATAATACCTACCTTCAATTCATACTTTTCTCATTCTCCATTATCAACTGCCTTTTCTTCTCTTTCTCTCTTGTTCTCACTAGTGTTATAATAGTCCGCAAAATGTAAAGATATTATGAAAGGCTTATTTTTCCAACTGCACTTTTACAGCAGGTATGGCGCTCCTTGCGTGACGTCACACGCTACTCTGTCTAATCTTGAATTGAAACCTTTATTTATAACTCTGTTATCGTAAACTGCTTCAACTTTGCCCTCTGACCCCAACATTGCCTGATTGCCGTGTAGATAATTCCCGTGTAGATAAAATTTTGAAAATCTACACGAGTGCTAAGTTATATACTCTAAATCCAATCTGATTGGAATTAGAGTAGATAACTTAGCACTCGTATAGATTTTTAAAATTATATCTACACGGGAATTATTCTTACGGGGATAAAAGCTTAAAAACCCATACGGGTGCTAAGTTATCGACTCTAAAATATTCAGGCAATGTTGGGGCCAGAGGGCAAAGTTGAAGCAGTATACGGTATATCTAAAGGTAGCTTAAAACTGGTTTTGTTAATCTTTGATTTATAAAATAGGTTCAATTAAAGTTTAGGAAAAGGTGGCACCCATGAAGTTTTTGATGATTCTGCCAACGTCGTGGTTTACTAAGACACGGCATGCGGGCGAGGCTTGGGGTCTTTTAGTTTTATTGCGTGGATATAATAGTAGAAAACGAGCCATTTTTACCCGAGATATATAGTCACCCGAGCCGGTACGCCGAGGGCGGATAGACACGTCGAGGGAAAATGGGTTTAAATGCTCGAGTTATTCTGCTTTTCACTTCGATTGAGAGGAACTTGAATAGCAACAGTGGAAAACAATTATTCACTTACTAGGTACCTTTCATTTTCATGCATTGCTATATGGTTATAAATTTTTAGTTTTATTGATTTATTTTGATTGATTTTTTTTTTACATAAACACCTGATTACCTTGGTCTTAGACAAAGATTTTACTTTATGCACTAGACCATAAAAAGTTATTTTATGTCGCCTAGATCCAGCATAAATACCAACTTTACGAAATGAGAAGTGAAAAAGGTTTTTTCTATCGGCTTTTGCCGATTTGCGTCAAAAGCTGTGGGCGATCCTTGGTCGATAATTTGCCACTTTTTCGGTGGGATAACTACCAGTTAGGTACTACTATATGTAATAAAGATAAACTAGGAATTCAACTAATAAAATAGATAAAAAAAAGAATGCTTTTTTTAACACATATTATCTTGTTCCAGCAATCATGAGCAAGCTGTGCCGTCAGGTTTCGATCGAGTCGCCGGGCCCACGATGAAGGAATGCGTGTTCAGCTTCGACGTGCCAGTGCCCGAGGTCCCTATGTACGGGGCCCGCATACGGGTCGTGTACGCCGGCGCCTGCTACAGGTGTGCCCACATTATACACATTTATATGAAAATCTGAAAAACCACAGGCATAGATAATTACGTCTAGTCCATACTTACAAAATTTCATCTGTTTCTGTTGCCTTGTTTTCAAATGAGACCGGGAGTACGTTTGTATGGAGAATGGAACCAAGAGACTTCTCATAATGAAAAATGCAACCACGTTCGTCGCAACACTTACTCGCACATTATTGGTGGAAACGCTGCTTTACCTTTGCTATGCCGTGGGACGGATCCATCCAGGCCACGCCCCCAATGTAATGTGTACCTTATGCTTACGTAATTAGAGTCCAATTTTCTTCGGATCTACCCCCCCCCCCCCCAATGAAAATGCGTGTATGTGGGCATCGCTTCAACCGCTATTACCCTCCACAGGGCCAACCGCACCCGTTCCGCGTCCGTCTGCTCGACATCCTCCGTCTCATCCGTCGGCAGCCTGTCGGGCGAGATGGAGAACTTCGGCATTCACACGTCGACGCCCGCGCACATCGGCCTAAGGGACGGCGCGCTGTTCCCGGCTACGAGGTCGCGGAGTCGTTGACGCTATAGGTATTTAAAAAAGTGTTTTAGGCTATCATCATCCATCATCCAGCCTATATACGTCCACTGCTGGGCACAGGCTCCTCTCAGAACAAGAGGCTTGGCCATAGTTCCACGCGGGCCAGTGCGGATCGGGAACTTACACGCACCATCGAATCGCTTCGCAGGTTTGTGCAGGTTTCCTCACGATGTTTTCCTTCCCCGCAAAGCTCGTGGTAATTTTCAAATGTAATTCCGCACATGAATTTCGAAAAAACTCAGAGGTGCGAGCCGGGTTTGAACCACGACCTCTGCTTGAGAGGCGATAGGTCAAACCACTAGGCCACCAGGCTCCTCTTTGGCTAATAAGATCACTAAATTTACCAGAGGGCTACTCCGAAATTCCAAGTGCGTATCGTAGTCCTCTCACTCTCGTATTAAATACCTGTATAAGCGTTAGAGGGACGCACGACACGTACTTCGAATTTCGTAGTAGCCCGCTGAGGACGTATTGTCTAACGCGTGACGTGCGCGATCACATTCACGATATTTTCTACCCACGTCGCATTATCCCGCTCGCCAATTTATTTCAGCAGGGCTACTACGAAACTCTAAGTTCGTGTCGTGCGGTCCCTCTCGTTCTCGTATTAAATAGTATAAGTGTCAGAGGATGCGCACGACACGAACTTCCGAGTTTCGAGTTTCGTAGTAGCCCTGCTGGGCCATCGTGTAGAACCCTTTGGGTTAGGTTAGTTATAAAAATACTGAAATATGGAAATGAAAAGTTGCGAATGAACAGGTTGCCAAACGTTATTCGCCGAAACCAAGTGGCATTTCTTTCGTTCAATCCATTCGCGCCTCTTGTGGATCGATCTGTAGGGTTATTCATAGCGTCTGTGGGACCAACTCGTGTAAGGATTTTCTGTCCTACTTAAGGAAAGAACGCGGACTGTGCCGGCATCAAAGAGGGCGACAGAATAGTCCTCTACCCTTACGAGGGCGTGCCTCACGGGTACGCGGATTACATCGTGGTGCCGGACTTCAAGTGTCTGGTGCGGTGCCGGCGGAGCTGCCGCTGAGCGTAGCGGCCATGCTGCCAACGGGGGCGCTTCTTGCTATGAACACCGTCAACACGGGCAGCGAGTGTCTGAAGAGGATCCTGGAAGGTTGGTGCTGGTGCTTTGGACTATGTACCAGGGTGGCACCTTGGCATGTTTCTTTTTCTCAGAAATAAATCAATAATAAATATCACGGGACAATTCACACCAATGAGGGCTATCGCGTATGAATTCGCCGCTAGAGGCGCTAGTGTAGCGTGAGGTCTCCGAAATGTCAAATCTCATAGTTTTTGGGTGAGCTACGCGGGTTTATTTATAATTAGAATAATTTTGTAAATATTTTGCAATATCTGAAATTAATTATGTCAAATATGAGTTCCGGGCAATGAATGTCTGTGTTTTGAGACAGTTTTGTCTTTCGGAAACCTTTGTCCTCCTTTTTTTCGAACAAAACGGGGACTATGCAAGACTGTGGCATGCTCGATATTTTTATGGTACGGTTTTAAGGTGTATTAAATATGATTTTAATCTAAACTTTGTTTTCACGCCCGTAATAACAGACTTTGAAAGCCATACCTAAAAACCTCACGCAACAGTGCGCCATCTAGAGAGACAAAAAACGATAGCCCTCATTCCTTCTCCTAAAAATTCTCCTAAAATATCTCATTCGTCCAAACAAGCTTTCGATCGATCCGTTCAGTTTCAGTTTTCATTGAACTTGTTCTTGTTATTGCTGTTGCTGTTGGAAAACTGGTTTTTTTGTTTAATGAATAACGATGACAATTACATTGATTGATTTTTAACCAACATTTATGACAATATAAAGAGAATGGATTAAATCATTGTTTTTTTTGAAACAATCATTTGATTTAAATCAAAATGATTTAATCATGCCAACCCAGCCAAAGGGTGCTCCTATTGAGCCGACCTCGGACTTTGGACGCTAAGCGAGAATTTGCAATCAATCGGAGTTTTAATGCTACATCGTTTCGGAAAGTCTATGTTAGTCCCAACTGTGATGAAACGACAAGAAGCTCAGTCGCGTTGAGGTCGGATTGGCTATTTATAGGCACGCGCCGCCGGCCCTCAGGCCGGCGGCCATCGCCGCAACCGCTATACATTTTAAATCTGTAATATCTTCGAAACAATTCATTTAAATTACATACTGTAAGGGCCATATTGATCTATATTACATGTACAATGTCTTTAGGTACTTAATTGGATAAGGATTAATGCTGTATTGCTTAAAATCGCTTCGTAAATAAGTCATTATTTCTGGTAAAAAGTAAAAGATAAAAAATAAAAAAATAAGAAAAGATGGAACCGACTACAAAACCCTTGAAAATATCCCTCCGGCGTCTTACGTCAAAGTCGTAAAATGTCCAGTGTCGAAATTGCGTCCACATCGTAAGAGGTCCATGTCTTACAGCGTCTAAGTCGTGCCACGTCCAAGTCCCGGGTGGTCCCAATCGCGAAATGTCAAAGTAGTACAATCGAAGTCGGTGCCTCAGCACTAGCCAGCAGGAGTGGAAAAATAGTCGTCTACCTCACTTAACTATGGGATGGGTTTCAATCCCTCCTGCTGGGTCGTGCTGAGTCACCGACTTCGAGCTAGTACGTACCTAGAAAAATATTTTCAAGGGTTTTGTAGTCGGGATTTTTACCATTTTTATACAGCATTTTTTCTAATTATTTACATTGTGCATGGATGGCCCTTACTGATTTTTATGTTTTTGGAGTCGGTTTAATTTTTTGTAAAAAAAATTAAACCTTCGCATGATTTAATCCTAGCAACTTTCCCTAGCTCAAGTTTCAAAGCGCGAACCCGGCTCCCACTTGGTCAGTTTTTAACCTCCGACGCAAAAATAGGGATATTATAAGTTTGACGCCAATTTCTGCATGTGGCGTCGTAGCTCACTAACGGATGGACCGATTTCGGTGTAGTTTTTTCATGTGACAGCGAGTTATCCTGAGGTGGTTCTTAGCTATAGTATAGTGACCCGAATTTTTCTTGTATAGGTATCTAATAGTGATGTAACGAATGTCATTTTTTGGACATTCGCGAACGCGAATGCGAATATTCAGTTTTTAGTTCTGGTGCCAATTGTCTATGGCAGTCTCGTTCCAACGAAGGGCGTTCTGTTTGTATTTTGTTCCGAAAATCACCGAGTTTATACGAACGTATCGCAAAGTAAATAAATAAATAATACCAAATAAGTCAAGACTGATAATGTGAGTAGATTACGAGGTTAAGTTTTTTTTTTGTGAAAAAACATAAGAAATTAATGTTTTTTGATTTTATTAACCTACTAATATCTAACAATTGTACATTTTTCTGATATTCACCACCACCAGACCACCAGACGACCAGATGGCCTATATAGTGGTTAGAGAACCTGACTACGAAGCTTGAGGTCCCGGGTTCGATTCCCGTGTCGGGGCAGATATTTGTATGAAAAATACGAATGTTTGTTCTCGGGTCTTGGGTGTTTATTATGTATTTAAGTATGTATCTATCTATATAATTATATTTATCCGTTGCTTAGTACCCATAACACAAGCTTTGCTAAGCTTACTTTGGGACTAGGTCAATTGGTGTGAATTGTCCCTTGATATATTTATTTTTATTCATATTCGCAAAACATTCGCAGTAATTTTGAGAATGCGAGTATGCAAAAATATGCGAATATTCGTTACATCACTAGTATCTAATGCGGTCGTTTCTGAATGTCCCAATGGCTTGCAGGCCCTAACCACAAGGACAAAGCCACGGTGCTCATAGTAGGTACGGGTGGGCTCGCCCTCTGGGCGCTCCGTATCGCCACGCACAAATACAAGGACTCGCAGTGGCACGACTGCGTGAGGATCACCGTCGCCACTCTGAAGGACGAGGGATTCCTGCTCGCCAGAGACAGCGAAAAGTGAGTAATAGTAGATTATTGTCGTGGCCTGGAAGTAGGCAATTGCTGGCTGAGTATGAGTATTAACTAATACGAAGCCAGCAATTGCTATTCCAGCCGAGACTAATATAAAGCTTTACTCAAAAATGGTGAATAATTCTGAAATAAAATAAACTTTTTCTCAAAATATATTGTAAAATTTAATTTTATTCCAATATTTTTCTTATGCTTTCCCGCCTTTTTTCATTAAAAATAAATTGCAGGTGTATTTTTCCACCGAAAACACCACAAGCTATTTCAGACCCAATAGAAAAAGTCCGGAGTTCCAACAAAATATCTGATACCGGCCATTAGACTTGGCTGTATACGACTTGTGCCAACATTTCCATGGCCTTTTTAATTAAAAAAAAAATGTGACTGATTGCATTGGGTCGCGCTAATTAATTATTGTCGAGCTAGCGCGCCTGCAATCTTTTTAACTTTTTAATTTTTCGCTGACCATAAACTATGCACTTCACCTTCTGATATGTAAAGAATAATGTCAACTTTTACGGGCATTTTTGAGAAAAGAAACAAAGTTAGTAGTTTTTGCAGCAAGATAACAAGTCTGAAAATAAATGTATACTAGTGAAATATTAGCTGTATCAATGTTGTTGTATAAATAATTAAGAGCACAAAACAGGCGGGAAACTTTCAACACTCCATTGGAACTAACCGCTCACCCGGACAAGAGAGGTCCCACAGAAAAACCAGAAAGAGAGACCAGCGTCGGTAATCGAACCCTTGTCTCTTTTTCTGGTTTTTCTGTGCATCTATGTTTCAGTTTGTGTTTTCGATATGGATTTTACGGGATGACCGTAAACGTAACAAAATTTGGAGTTGAAATAATACAAAAAGACTCCAAAAACCAAATTATGATTGTTTTTTGGAGTATTTTTGTATTTTCTATTTCAACTCCAAATTTGTTACTTTTACGGGTATCCCGTGAAACCATATCGAAAAACCATGTCGAAACCATATCGTGGAACCATGTCGAAAGAGTGTGACGTCTCTCGATGAGAGCGGAACATAGATGTCGCTAGTGCTGCTGCATAAGTAGCGTAGTAAAAATAAGCAACCTGAGATATGTATGCATAGGAAAAATTCGTGTCTAGATTCCTGTCCAGCGGTGGTGTAGGGGTTATAGCACGCAGCACGGATTGCTGAGGACCTGGGTTCGATTCTCAGCGCTGGTCTCTTCTGGTTTTTCTGTGCATCCATGTCTTATATTGTATTTTCGATCCAAAAACCAATCTTAATTTTACTTCCCTTTCTCTCCAGTGTAAACGTGGTGCAATGGAACGAGGATCTATACGAGCGGCAACTGATCGAGCGCACGACGGACGCGTGCGGAGGCCCCGTCGACTTGGTAATGAACTTCGGGACCACCTCTCGCTCCCTCCACCGCTCGCTGCAGTGCCTGGCGCCGGTGAGTAGAGAACTAAGTCCCCGTTACACTCAGGTGGTTAGTGTAAAGAAGGAAAGATAGCATATCTGTCATATCAGCAGAATATGCAACAAAAATTCAATAGAATCTGTCAATTTTCTACATATTTAAAACACCCTATCGTGGGCACACTTGATTATATATGTCCCTGTTGTTGCAATTATCATCAAAAAGGAATCAAAAAAGAATAATAGTCACATCACAAAGCCTTAGGCAGCCCGGTGTTTATATTAGTAGGCTGGAAGTGTCTACAGGATTGTCAGATTCTATTGAATTGGAGTTTAGGTCTATTCTTTTAATAAACATCTTGATGACAATTCGTGAATTGAATTAAAGAAAAGTTTTTGGTTCACAATTTTCACAAACTAAACACTAAACATTGAAGCCGTGGTGGCCTAGTGGTTTGACCGGTCTCCTCTCAAGCAGAGGGTCGTGGGTTCAAACCCCGGCTCGCGCCTCTGAGTGTTTCGAAATTCATGTGCGGAATTACATTTGAAATTTACCACGAGCTTTGCGGTGAAGGAAAACATCGTGAGGAAACCTGCACAAACCTGCGAAGCGATTCAATGGTGCGTGCGAAGTTCCCAATCCGCACTGGGCCCGCGTGGGAACTATGGCCCAAGACCTCTTGACCTGAGAGGAGGCCTGTGCCCAGCAGTGGGACGTATATATAGGCTGGGATGATGATGATGATGAAACATTGAGGAACATTAAGGGGCTGTTTCACCATCCATTGATTAGTGTTAACTGACGGTGAAATATGATGCCGTCTCTATTTGCTTTGTTCGAATAGACGGAGACGGCATCACATTTAACCATCAGTTAACACTAATTAATGGATGGTGAAACAGCCCCTAAGTATTTTTAATCATTAAAGGGTATTTCCAACAATCAAATTTTACAATCTATCTACTCATATTTAGAATTCACTAGAGGCAGTTTATGGAACCGAAGTTCCGATTTTTTTATTTTTACCGAATGTTCGGCCGAAGTTCGAATTCGGTTCAAACCACATTCGGCCCATCACTAGTTTTTTAGGGGTATTTTATTTCGGTTTATCATTAAAGTCTGTTTTTTTAGTTTTTTTAAGTGAAACATGTGTGAGTATGAGTAAAAGCCGTGGCGGCCTAGCGGTTTGCCCTATGGCCTCTCAAGCAGAAGATCGTGGGTTTGAACCCGAGTTCGCACCTCTGAGTTTCTGCACCAACCTGCGAAGCAAATCAGTAGTGTGCGTGAATTTTCTAATCAGCACTGGACCCGCGTGGGAACTATGGCCCAAGTCCTCTCATTCTGAGAGAAGGCCTCTGCGTGGGACGTTTATAAGCTGGGTTGATTACCTTGGTGAAACATGTTGTGTAACGAGTTATTATAGTTGTTCAGCGGATTGTGCCTTGAAACCTTCGCTATTGTGCTTTGAAACACTCGCTTCACCACGTACTAATGTAAAATTTACTCCAGGGCGGCGTGGTGCTAGTAACCGAGGACGTCGGCGAGAAACTCCTCCCGAAGTTCGCTAAGAAAGCCGAGGATCTGGGCGTCCACATCGTGATCGTGCCCAACGGGACCATACAGCAGCTGCGGGATCTGGTCGCCCTAGTCGCCCGGCACGAGGTGAGTCATGTGTCAATAATTCATAATTCATTTATTTGCAATAAGTGTTGGTTCATCATCATCATCTCAGCCGTAGGACGTCCACTGTTGGACATAGGCCTCCCCCACAGACCTCCAGTCGCTTCGGTTGGCAGCGGCCTGCATCCACCGTGAACCTGCGGCTTTAACCAGGTCATCCGTCCATTCATAATAGCATGCAAAATATAAAGTTTAATATTATAACCTAAAATAAAATAAAAATAATGTCAATGTTAGGTTTGCCTAAGTGTATAATACGGTATTTGACTATTTTGTATATGTTTTATAAATTAAAACGATACAATGCCTGTTATCGAATAGAAAAACAATTTTCAAGCTACCTTTACAAATAACAAAGTTATAAAGGTTTGAAATTCAAGATTAGGCAGAGAAAGACATACTGGCATGTGACGTCACACGCCAGTTCCGCCATACTTGCTGCATATAGTAAAGCGTTTGAGAAAAAGACAGGTATAAAGATTTTTCAAAAAAATCACTATAAATCCAATTTTCAACCGATTTAAATTTTCTCTTCACTAAACACTATCTGTATATCTATATTTTCATAATAATATTAAGATATGGCAAAATCAGGAGTTGTCAAATACCGTATTATGATAAAAATGTCAACTGATCAGAATCAATTTAAATGAGAATAATAATAATTAAATAATTGTATTACAGTTAAAATAATCCGTTACAGAATAAAAACATTTCTTTCAACCATTTTTTCAATTCATGTCTAAATTTGAAAATCGAGATAACGGTTTGTCTCAAACGTTGCGGTAAGTGATTGAATATTTTTATGGACACTATATGACAGATCTTGGAATATAACGCACTTTTACATGCCGGTAATAGGATCTTCGTAGGTTCTCTTGGTCTCAGTTTTGGATTTGCCACAGGTTTTCTGAACCACCACCATTGGGGATAGGTAGCGACAAAAACACATCTCTCCAGGATGAATATGCTGGGCAAAGTAAACAAATGCAGCCTCCTGAAGAGAGGCCGACATGGTTCCAGAGGAGCGACGTCACAAAGAGCTCTAAAACACTTCTTTTGATTGAGAAAAGCTTGTCGAAAATACAAACTGAGACATGGATGCACAGAAAAACCAGAAAAAGAGACCAGCACTGGGAATCGAACCCAGTCCTCAGCGTTCCGTGCTGCGTGCTATAACCCCTACACCACCGCTGGACAGGAATCTAGACACGAACTTTTCCTATGCATACATATCTCAGGTTGCTTATTTCTACGCTACTTCGATTCCCAGCGCTGGTCTCTTTTTCTGGTTTTTCTGTGCATCCATGTCTCAGTTTGTATTTTCGATACAGATTTTTATAGGTTTACTGTTATCGTATACTTTTACTTGTCCGAATTTCATTTGCCCGAATTTCACTTGCCATACCAAAACGTTTGCAATAAAATATATAGAACCGTGCTGTTTTCAGGATTTTTTTAAATGATGTCTTATAGAATGCAGTAGGTTAGGTTAGTTTAATACCCAACTGAAGAAAATACTATTTCAGAAATAAATTACTTTATGGCAAATGAAAATTATGGAAAACGATACATTATGGCATATGAAATTCGGGCAAACGATAGAGAAACCTTATTGTTATATTCATCTTAGTACAATAGAGTTCAAAAATATGTACAGTCGAGTTCACAAACATGTGGACAAAAATTTGATCAAAAATATCTGAAAACGCTTCTACGCCTAATGGCCAACACACACACAACAGACTCCAAAAAAGCAATCATAAAATCTGTATCTCCTAACTCAACAGATCGAGCCGCCGCCCCACTCCGTATTCCCGGCCGAGGAAGCTCAAGAAGTGGTAAGAAAGCTCTGCAACTCGGAAATAAAAGGGCGCGCTATACTAAGATTCCACAACGTGGAATAAACACTACGAGCCTGGCGGCGTGACTACGCGAGCTCTGTTCATTGCGTGATGTTCTGGCGACCAGTGTGTGGTGAACGTTTCTACCACGCAATGCATAGAGAACACGCTGAAGCGCCGTTGGATGCTCGTAGTCGTGGTAAGGGACAAAGTATCGTCAAAGAATTAAAAAAAAGAGCCAAAATTTCAAAAAAATATCGAACTCTGGAGATATTTATCTCAACTGCGGTTGAGTTTGCGAGGCTTAATAAATTTATCGTCATGTTGGTTTATGGGTTTAAAAGTTAGCTCTTAAAAAATATTAAATTGGCAGATTAATTCTTGCTGTAGTTGGTAGGTGAATGGCGACAAACGGAATCCTATTAATGTTGTTACGCTGTCCGTTTGTCTGTCCGTAATAAATAAATCCGGGGCAAAAGCAACTAAAAAAAAAAGTATAATAATGATTTGTCTACGCTCCAGCAGATGGCTCTTTTTAAAGCTCAAACTTCAATTAGTTACTTTAGCCTCATAGGTGCTGTTGCCCCGGGTGACTTGGCTGAAATATATTGGATATAACATAATGTGTATGTGTTGCCACTACAATGACACATAATAACAGTTAAATTCAAAACTATACAGTTTCAAACGATCAATATAATATGACCCCTCACTGCGCTGCCCCATTTTTGCTTTAAAGCTTTGCTACGTACGGCAATATACCATGATTATAAAATTTATAAAGGCAGTTTTCCTACGTTTCAAAATATTGACAAAATGAAGATTTCAGTCTCTGATTATGTTAAATATGCCATAATTCTGATTGTAGTTTTAGATGTAACACCTTTTATAATTTGACATAATAATAATACGTATAATTGATCTAATTTTTAGATCATAACATATTTGTAAGATTATATACAATGCGTCAATTGTGTAACTAAACGGATAAACCAAAATAGAGGAATTATCTGTTGATATTCAGCGTTTTACTGCGTTCATATTCTCATTAGTCATTACCATCCCAGCAAATATTATTAAAAGAGATGATAGAAAGGGTTAACTGCTTATGAAAACTAAATACATAGTTCGGGAAATATGAATTGGTAACTTGTTATGTACTTAGTGATGCTTCATCATCATCATCCCAGCCTATATACGTCCCACTGCAGGGCACAGGCCTCCCCTCAGAATGATGGCTTGGGCCATAGTTCCCACGCGGGCCCAGTGCGGATTGGGAACTTCACACACACCATTGAATTGCTTCGCAGGTTTGTGCAGGTTTCCTCACGATGTTTTCCTTCACCGCAAAGCTCGTGGTAAATTTCAAATGTAACTCCGCACATGAATTTCGAAAAACTCACGAGGTGCGAGCCGGGGTTTGAACCCACGACCCTCTGCTTGAGAGGCGATGGGTCAAACCACTAGGCCACCACGGCTTAAAGCCGTAGCCGAAAGTGATGCTTACAGATGGTCAATTTATATTAATTCAGATACCAATGCTAAATCTGGTTTAATTCAAGCACTTACGCGTCGTGCTCTCGCTGGAATAATAATCATAGGATGGTAATGATCTGATGATGTCAAAACGCTAGAATAAAAGCTTATAATTGTGTCCTCCCTATCCTAACACTAGGGAATTCTGCTACTGTCTATGTCTTATTATGACTAATCTGATTATACCAACCCCTGGACTATACTTCGATATCATAATAAAAATAAATATAATTATTTTTTATAGACGTATGTTATTGTTGTTATAAAATATAATATACTTAATCGTATTGTATTCATGTACGTCAATGTACATGTTTTAACGTCATTACATTATGTAGTGTTTATGCATTTCATTGTAATACTAAATGTTTTTCATAATATGCTATTACATTCATGCTTTTTTTTTTCAATTATTTCCGCGAATAAGGAAAGGGTCAGGCGAAATAAAATAAAAATTGATAGAGAGAATACCACAGGTTTTGCAGGTGGTAGGACCTTGTGCAAGGTCTGCCCGGATTGCTACCACCATCTTGCTCGCTAATCCTGCCGTGAAGCAGCAGTGCTTGCACTGTTGTGTTTCGGTGTGGAGAGTAAGACAGCCGGTGAAATTACTGGCACTTGAGGTATCCCATCTTAGGCCTCTAGGTTGGCAACGCATCTGCAATTCCCCTGGTTTGCAGATGTTTATGGGCGGTGGTGATCTCTTACCATCAGGAGACCCACTTGCTCGTTTGCCATCCAGTCGTATAAAAAAAAAAACCACAGACTAATGAGGTATACAAATGTATTTTTTTGAATTTTGCCTGAACTGCCGTTGTTCAAAACGTATTTATGTGGCGACAATAATTTTCGCGAATTATGGTGCTATGTGCGCAATATTGTTGCTTTTAGTGTACATTTAAAATTCTTTATTACTTAGATTAGATGAAGATAATTCATCATTTTAACCCGCCGTGCGACCCGGAGGTGCACCAAGCGCCTAGCGAACTTTGTTCTTGGTTTGTCCGCAAATGCGGTAGTCGCTTTCACTGAGTTTTTAGGGTTCCGTAGCCAAATGGCAAAAAACGGGACCCTTATGGATTCGTCATATGTGTCTGTCTGTCTGTCCGTCCGTATGTCACAGCCACTTTTTTCCGAAACTATAAGAACTATACTGTTGAAACTTGGTAAGTAAGAGATGGCATTAAAATTATTACACAAAAATAGAAACAAAACAATAAATTTTGGGGGTTCCCCATACTTAGAAATGAAACTCTAAAATTTTTCGTCATTCATCAAACCCAAACGTGTGGGGAATACGGATAGGTCTTCAAAAATGATATATAATTTTTTTCTAAACTGAATAGTTTGCGCGAAAGACACTTCCTAAGTGGTAAAATGTGTGTCCCTCCCCCTGTATCTTCTAAAATAAGAGAATGATAAAACTAAAAAAAATATATGATTACCATGACTTCCACCGAAAATTGGTTTAAACGAGATCTAAGTAGTTTTTTTAATACTTCAAAATCTTAAAGTAAAGGAAACTTTTATAATATGTTACTTGCTGCTACGGAACCCTTCATGGGCGAGTCCGGGTCGCACTTGGCCGCTTTATTATTTAGTCACTGACAGGTGGCGTTATGCACACGGGTGTCTGCCGAGGTCGCTCGACAGGTTAAAACAGTATCACATACGCACGTTTTTCATTGAAATCCTTATATCTAATTATTGGTGTCCAGCACCCACCTATTAAATGTATATACACACCGTCCAACGGGCCATTTTTGCAATAGATATGTTGTGAAGCTTTCTGAGTGATATCACGTAAAATAGAGATAAACATTTAAACTTTATAATCGTCCTGTTCTCATTCGTTTGCGCCGGAGTGGGTGCGCGAGGGTATCGTTCTCGCTCCCTCATCATAGACAAGACAAGTAAATGAGCACTGGCTTGCACGGAGTAATTTCTTAATGTGTTCTGGAGACAGTTAATATTCTAATTTGCAAATATTTAGTCGGCAAGTTAGTTAGGAGGGTATCGTTCTCTCGCTCCCTCATCATAGACAAGACAACTAAATGAGCACTGGCTTACACGAAGAAATTTAATAAATTTATTTGCAAATTAGAATATTAGTTGGGAGAACCGTGAAATAAATACAAAAATCGGGAATTAGTTCTATATTGAATACTGGTTAATCGTTGAACATTTTAGTTTTAAAGTTAGTTTGAATGTTTCCGTTACGTTAAGTGTTCACCATTGATTAGTGTTAACGGTTAGGTGTGAGTTGAATGCATCACATTTAACCGTCGGTTAACGCTAATTAATGGATGGTGAAACAGCCCCTAAGTGTTCAAAAATGTATGAACATGCTCAATAGGTCCTGGGAAATAGTAGTGTTTGAATTCTTTTGACCTCTTGCTATTAGGTAAATTGTAAAGGGAGACAGAAATGATATATAAGGGGGACAGGCCTTATTGTCTAACGTACTCGGAATCACAATCGTTTTGACAGTTCTTTTTGTCGGACGGTAATAGGATGAGGGTAGAAAGAGACGGTGAATGCCATTGCGAGCACGTTCGACAATACGGCCTCTGATCAATTTTTGAAATTCGATAAATCATTATCGTATGAATGTTCATTGCAAGTAAATAACAAAAAAATAGATGTAGGCCAACATGTTTTATTCTCTAGTCATGCAATCGCGAAAAATCATAAAAATGTGAAATAATGTATTTTAATGTAACATAGTTTTAAGTGCCCAAGTCAAATTTTTTGTCAGTCTTAAGTATTCAGATGTTAGTATACATGGATACTATTATTGTACTTTATTATTATTAAATAAAGGGATGTGATGTTAAATTTTTTGTTTTATTTTTATTACCGTCTGCCTGAGGGAGGGTTATCTTTTTCATGAGTTTGTATCTAAGAGGTTTGTATATCGTCACTATTTTGATAAACTCGGGTCGGGCTCGAAAAGCACAGTTTAAGCAATAATAGCCAAATTCAAAATCGAATTCGAAAAAAAAAAGAAAAAGCAGTCGGCATGTTTTTTTTTAGAATAAATGGCATTTTTAGTTTTGAATTCTACGACCGGGATACAAAAAGTAAATTGGGAAAAATGTGGGTGAGCGTGTTTTTTATTATTATTTTGGCATTTTGATTTTTAATTCAAAAGGTAATTGCTATTTTTAAATTGTCAATAAATTGCAATGTTTTAAGCTTATTTACAACTAGACGGGGTATTTTTTTTTCACCATGAGAACTGAAACTTCGATCAATGTACATTAAGAACCCAATTTTTTTTTTAATCCAATGTCTCACAAATATGGTAATACCATCCGATAGATAACACAAGTACTCAATATTGAGCAAAAATTAAAATTAAAAAAATTGGCTTGTACCTAATGGTGCTATGATCAAAACATTGAACAAGGGTGTTAATTTTCGAAAAAACCTAAAAGTCCAAATATCTCGGAAACCGTGCCACTTTTACTAAACCTATTATAGCTTAATTATAACGTCCCAAGTGCCATCTATCCGTAGTTCAACGATTATATCCACTAATTACCTATCACCCTGCATTTCAAAATGGCGTCTTCAAAAAAAAGTATTGAGGAGATTTTTTAACTTCAATAATAAGACAGATCAAGATTGTCTACAATATTTCTATTTCCAAAACAACGAAGTATAAAATATATGGTCTATCTGTTCCTATTCTGCTCAAGAACAGTTCAAAATGCGTGGTTCCTGGGGCAGCGAGCATGCGGGGCTGTTCAGAGAACCCTGCTCGCAGCGTGAAGTGCAGACAGACCTGAAAGTTAAATTAAATATGATATCCTAACTACGAGTATTTCTAGGCCTTAGATTCTTGGGTTAGATATTAGGTATACCGGGTTAGTATAATTTCGTCTAAAAAGCAACTGGACTAAGTAACAACTTGTCTAAGTAGCAAGTGGTCTAAGAAGCAACTGGTCTAAGTAGCAACTTGTCTAAATAGCAAGTGGTCTAAGAAGCAACTGGTCTAAGTAACAACTTGTCTAAAATTCTTTGACTCAAAGTCGACGGAGCTCCTATTCCGCGTGGCTGAGGAGGCCTAACGCTAACGCTAACCTAACCTACAATACAAGTCAATGCACGTAAAAAGAGCTCTGGGAGGCTAGTGGAGGGGATAAGTTTGCGCATCTGCTGTCAACTAACAAGCCAATGGCGTGACGGCCGCGCGCGCGCTCCTACGCCCCCTCGCGTCCCCCACAGCGCTGCCGCCAATTTGGTCCGTATTTATCTCACTGCGCAGGTATATCGCCAGGAGCTCTATTTACGTGCGTTGATTTGTACCTGTTTTTTCAAGTTTTCGACAAAAACAGGTTGCGACCAGTTGCTTTTGAGACCACTTGCTACTTAGACCCTGCTTTTTAGACCACTTGCTACTAAGACCCTGCTTTTTAGACCAGTACTTACTTATACTTAGACCTAGTTAGACTTAGATATACTTAGACCAGCTGCTTTTTTAGACAATCTAGATTTAAACTGCAAATTGTCATTAAAATCGAGCGTGACCGTAAATGTACCTTTTAATCCAATTTCCGGACTCTATGATGGCGCAGGACATGTGCATGGCAATTTTGGTCAGTATAGTGAGGAAGACTATGAAATTCGCCATCAGGAAGAATGCCAGTACTATAAAATCCTTCATGGTGCGCATTACACTGTTCTTTGATCCGCAGAATGTCCGGTACGGGCAATACCTATGGGGCAACAGTTATTTAGGTATTACATTAAATAAGTAAAATAAAATAATAGTCATTTGTTACGCTAGGGTGGAAAGTTACTGTTTGGCGCGAATGTTTAGGGCTTCTCTAAAGGTCTCTACCCATTAGGTACACCGTATAATAGCATGATCATAATAGCAACGTTTCAGGTAATAGCAAAGTACGAGACTATGCCCGCACGTTCCCCGGGTCGTGTGCTGACCCGGGCCGCAGTGGACTAAACACATTTTTGGCCTCGTTGAGGAATCAAGACTTTATCATAAGAACTTGTTAACGTGGCCCAAAGAGGCGAGAAGACTAATTTCTTGCAGGCTTGTTTTTGCAGGCTTACGCTTGCACTCGCAGAAAATGCTGAGTCCGCTCCTTATGCCACAAAAAACTCTGTTCTGATTAGGTTTAGTGTAGGTACTTAAGTTTTTCTTTCTTTTTCAACGGTTTTTTTTGTGGCAATAAATGATTTCTCTTTCCTCCAACAGTTACCTCAAATTATACGCAGCGCATTTCTCATAAAGTCCCTCGACGATTCTCGCAAAACAGATTTTCAAATACATGATTTGGTATCGCAAGCAGGCGCTGTCCATGAAAATGGGTTCGGTACCCCAAGGCCCGTTCCGGAGGACGCCGCACGAACAGGACTTGAATTTAGCACCCCTGCAACAGCAAGACATTATCGGTTTGTAGAATATGAAGCTGGGATTACATTGTGATCTTTGAGATTCTGGTGTTTGGATAACAGTCTGAAGTTTCTGCTACGTGACATTAATAGAACGATATTAATAGAAGTGTCTATGGACATCAAACCAGACTAAGTAGGTGCTCCGGTTTGACCTTTATCTGGTATACAGAGAGCACATTTTGTGATAGCACTTGGCATGGATTTAGGGGGTATCAATAAGAAACAGCAGCAAAAGTATTATTTTTAAAATACCGTGAAGTATTTCACATTGTATTATGATTAAGTAGGTACTAAACTTTAGTCAAGTACTTAATGTTTATTTATATAAGGTATTTATAAATAATTAGGAATAAAAAAAACCGGCCAAGAGCGTGTCGGACACGCCCGTAACAGGGTTCCGTAGCCATTACGAAAAAATTAGAGATATTTTTGTAAGGATTTCGTATTTTGTACGGAATATTCCAAGTTTAGGTATATTTTATACCTTAGGCTGCTATTTACTCTTAAACTACTAATAATTCTCAAGAAAACTTAACCGTTATAGTTTTCCTTGTAAGTTTGATACTTATTACCATCCTGTTTTTTTTTAATTTTTCCACCCACCAGTTTAGATTTTAGAGGGGGGAGGGGGAAGCTCGATTTTAATGAAAATTTGCACTTTAAAGTTGAATATTTTGCAAACAAATCACTGAATCAAAAAAACGTTTAAGCAACCTCCTAATGGTTTTAAAAGACCTATCGAACAATATCCCACACTACAAGGTTTGATGAGATAAAAAAAATCACCTCCACCTTACGTCTACGGGAGGTACATACTTACACTTACTCTAAAAAATTTTTTTTTTTTTTTAATAAACCATTTTGTCGGCATAGTTTACATAATTATATATTCGCGCAAAATTACAGCTTTCTAGCATTGATAGTCTCTGAGCAAAGCCGCGGACGGACAGACAGACATGACGAAACTATGGGTTCCGTTTTTGCCATTTTGGCTACGGAACTTTCAAAATAACAAAACAAACGAAGTTAATTCAATCGTGCTTCCTCTTCTAAAGGCAGCACAGCGGGCGTTGTACCGAAGACGCTGGCCGCGTTGCCCCGCGCACTGCGAGACTGCGAGACTGTCTATGAACTATTTCTGACAAATTTCTGTCAAAGTCAGTCAATCGTCGGCATGATGCTGCTATATTCCTATCAAAATCAAAATTTGTTAAAAAAATGTGATAAATATTGAAATACTTATTTGGAACAAATCAAGTAAATTTTAAGAAATGTGAACTCTTACCTGCTGCGAATACACCACTTGTGACGGCGATAGTGTGGCGTTGCGAGTGGTGACCCAACAGTTGGACCCAAAACTTATAAAGTAAGCGCATTATTATATACACACATCAAAAAGGTCTTTGGATACTCAATATCCCTAGACAATTTTCACGTTCTGGCTCACTAGTATTATTCGAACGGCACTTTTGATGAGTGTATTTACATGCCAGCAAGTGTCACCGCTGAAATTCAATATGGTCAGAATACAAGTGTGGATACCTCCTTACTAAAAGTTTAGCTCCTTAATTTCCTTTCAGGTTTGGAGAGAAACGGAATGTGAATAGTTACTACATTTTGTTGGTGTGAAATGGTATAAAAGCGTAGCGGCCGACGAAATGGCAGTGAACAACCGGCATCGGCAAAAAGTTGATTTCTCAAAACACTTGGACTCTAAACAGAATCGCTGTCCTAATAACGTTCCTGAAAATATATCTGTCAAGTATGTTAATAACCGCTGCTCCCCTAACCAGTTACAGAACAGCAACAGCGCGTCTGATCAGAAAACAATTACAATAACAGTGAAAAAGAAAAAACACAAAATGAAAGAGAATGAAATTCTTCAACGCTTTAAAAAATCAAAAGAAACCGGTCTTATAACCATATGCGACTATTTAAAAATATTAGCAAAGAAATGCAGCACGCCCGAAGCACATGAAGCTAAAGTCCACAGCCATCACGAGAAGAGACGGAGTTCTGATACCTGCTTGAACATGAGCACCCCATTTAAAACAAAGACAGTCGTCAATACTATGTCCATAGACCCTAAAAGAATCCCGCCAGGCTGTAAGAATCTCCTAAACCATCCGTTGATGCAAGCTCAATTGAGCATTTACCGATGTCAGCTGAACGCGAAAAAAAATGATGGCTGCAAAACGTGTAATTCTGCCGCCATATTCGAAGTAGTCAAGTGTTTGTACGATTGTTACAAAAAGAAGAAATGTGACCCTTGTAAATGCGTCGTCTGTGGATATCTGCCTAAAGACATACGAAAGCTTATTCACGAAGTCGGCAGATCACATGTAAACGTTGGGGTAGAAACTGCAAGCACGAATCAAAAAACGAGATCTACTATGACATCACAGGAAGATGAATTGCTATCAATGCTACAGAGTGAACCTAAACCGGAAAAAAACTTCAAGATATCGACGTCAGAAAAGTTGCGGATGGCGAAAGCATTCGGTATTTTGACACCGCCTGAATCTCAAGGTGTTAATATGGACAGGCCTCACCAAGGAAAAAGTAATGCCGATTATATGATAGAAATAGAGCCAACTTGCCCGCAAGTTGATATGCCGTTAGATAAAATGCTTTACATGACAAATGAACCAGACACAGGTCCGACACTGAGGATACCCTCAAAAAAATTGCGTAAAGCAAGAGCATCCGGTCTATTGACACCTCTAGATGGCAAGACACAACAGCAAAGGGAGAAAATGCTTCGACACCTAGCAATGAATGACATACCTCTCCCTGAAGGGAAGACGGAGTCCGAAAAGAAAGTAATTACAAAAGTTAGGAGAGAACTTGGTTTGCCACCGGGGCCGAGGACTCCTGATGAAAAAGAAAGATATGCTAAGGCTCAAGCTGCAGGGCTCATTACGCCACTAAAAGGGAAATCACAGCCGCAGAAAGAAAACATACTTAGGTCGTTACTAGAAAATGGATTACCTTTGCCAGAGGGAAGAACGCCTCAGGAAAAAGCTCTCATTAGTAAAATAGAACTCGAGTGTCTTTTAAAACCTGGTAACAAACCTGCCACAGAAAATAAAATAAAACATAGAGCCAAATCATACGTGCACACGTTATTCAACAAATTTGCAACTGAAACGGGGTACATGGTCCTTATAGAAACATCTTGTGTTAAAGATAAATGCAACTTGCAAGCAAAAGGCTTTTTAACTCCTGTTAGATCACCGAAAGAGGAAACGAATATATTGCGTTTAACTCGGCCTAAAAAAACAAAGTCTCTGGAAAAAGCATTGTTTAAAGAAGTCGAAATTGGCGTAAGGCTGATCCCAGGATCGCAAGGTAAAACACAAATTAGAAAAGTAATACGAAGGACAGGAAAAGAGAGCGTGGAACCGCATGATTGCCCAGTTGTATCAAAAAAGTTCATTAAAAGACAACCTGAATCCAGAACGCCTCTTGAAGAAAGAATAACAAAATCGAAGGGTAAGCTGCTTTCAAGCACTGTAATTTCCGGGAATCCACTTCTGGATAGCAGAACAAGTTTAGAAAATCTTTTTGACATAAAAGTAAACAACAAAGCAAGATCATCTAATGTCCTTTTAGAAAGTACACACAGAACCAAATTAAGCAGATCAGAATCCGAACAAGCAAAGGTTATCAAAAGCTTAGCTAACGCAAGGCTATCGTTAACGAAAGATCACGTACCGTCAGATAAGCAAAATCTTAACAAAGTAAGAGACAAGCCAAAGGTGTTAGAAAAGAAATCATGCCAGGCATGTGCAACACGAACTGCAGATTCACAGAAAATAAGCAAAGGCATGGTAACAAAATTAATATCAAAAATAGTATCCCATATAAATAAAGATCTAGACAATACCAGTGCTGGCGCAGCTATGTGTGAAAGAGGTGTTGAGTGCGACACAAAGCGATTATCATTTCGGAAAAGTTACCTGACGATTAAACTTTCGGTATCCGATGTCAGTAATATAACCACTTCAAGAAAAACCCACAGTGTGTTCACTGACACCAAAGACATGAGACACATGAGTGACGTAGCAACAAGTATACCTTCAATACTAAATTTTTATTCAACATTAGCTGATGAAACTGAGCCACTTGATAATATACCGACAAAGGAGATAACGAAAAACAAAAACAATTCACCGAATAATCAAAACCGGATGTTAGATAATGAAGATGTAAGCTCTACCTTTTGCTTTCATTATGCAAGCGACACAGATGACACAGAAAGTCAATCGCACGATAATAACGAGAGATATCTCGAAGAAAATGCAGATCTTATCTATATTTATAAACCTACCTTCGAATATAATGCTAAGGGAATGTTAACGCCTACGTCTAGGATAATTCTAACAGATTCCTATAATATTTCACCAACCACTTCCGGATCTTTGTATCTTATTGAAACAGGATCTACCGAGTCCTGTGACAGTGGAACAACTGAATACTCCAACACAACAAAAGAGCAATCGGAAACTGAGACTGGCACTGATGTTTTTTATTTACAGCAATCGGATGACGATAATTTAGATACAAGCTCTGAGCCCAGAATCTTCTGGTTTTATAGGTAACTCATTTACTTAGTGTTGATAGGGATGACGAAGTACACCATCAACTGATGTACTTTTGCAAGCTTTTATTTAACTCGCCTTGTTTGTTGTCGGGTCAAATCTTGCAAGTTCATTTCGACCACTTCCAGTGGTCGGATTTACTTGAAATTCGGTTTAGATATCTATGTATCTTGAATGAAAATGTAAGTATAGTCCTTTAAAAGTCAGCAAAAAAAGCGTCAATAAACTAAACGAGTTTCTTTGCTCATCCGCGACCTTATGACAGCTAAGTTTATGCAAGATATGCGTTTCCCTTGCTAAGCTGGGGTCTAATATCAGCAATGACAGTTATTAAAACACGCCTTAACAGCAAATAAAAAAATAATAAAAAAATTAGATAATTAAAATTAAATACTACTTGGGAGAAAAAATATAGTTAGGTTACAGTGACAAATAAAGCATTAGTCTAACATCTGGTAGCATGGTGTACGGTTGTGTTGCTCTGAACATGAGCTCTGGTTGAGTTCGAAACGCGTCAGTGTAGCATGGTGGTGGTGATAGACGGGTTTGTATGATTTGTGTGTGTTCTTACAGTGTGTGGAGGTGGAGGAACTGCATAAGCACGCATATATTGCATAAAATTAGCTATCACAACTTTATCACAAGGTCGCGGGTGAGCAAAGAAATTCCTTTACTTCATTGATATGGACCTCCGCAAAGTAACGCCTGCTTCAATAAATAGTTTGAAAAAACGTCATTAGAAAAATATTTTTTTAAACGAAACATATTACTTATGTGCTACAAAACATGACTCTTCGATAGATTTTGTATGGCAGTAGCTAACTTAAAAATAATGTCGTTCGATAAATAAATATAAGTAATAAAAATAAATATGAATAAATGAATTTAAATTTGAAGGTCATGAAAATAATACTAATTAAGGACTTCTGATATAAAACGCTAACGTTTAATTAACCAAGTTGGTTAGGGTTGGTCCCCAGTATCACCCTGTGCGTCTAATATCGACTCGTAACGTACGTAATCAACCGTCAATTACTTTATTAAATACGATTTGGACAGCTGGTCAGCGTTAAACAAATTATTAACATAGTTAAACGTTTATCACTTGGAAAGATTTAATAATAAAAAAAATATAGCAAAAAATTGAACCGACTACAAAAAACCATTAAAATAATTTTGTACCAGCCTGAAGTCGGTGCCTCGGCACGAGCCAGCAGGAGTGGACCTATAGTCACCTACCTCACCAACGCATTGCTCTACATATTGGGCTTCAAACACCTGCTGGCTCGTGCTGAGGCACCGACTTCAGACTGGTAGAAAATTATTTTCATGGTTTTTTGTAGTCGGTTAAATTTTTTGTTATAATTTTTTTTTCACGGTTTTTAGTGTGAATAATCTAAGATACAATAGTTTAATGTCAACTTCTCGTCACCTTTTACAATTGATTGCTTTTTGCGAGACTTTCATTATCGAGGAGTCCTGGTGCTTCACCACCTAATCCATTTCACCATATGGATTACGAGGAGCATAAATTGCTTAGCAAATGTGTTAAAGTAATTTAAATTCAACCCGTGAAATACTTGTTATTGAGTAGTAACTCCGATGGTCAACTGTGGTCTTCATCAGTTCCACTTCACCAAATGGTGATTTTAAAAAGAAAATGCACGAGTTACTACTAAATATATCAAAATTACCATACGTGTTCCTAGAACATTTAAAGAGTTCCCTCGATTTCCTTAGGATCCAATCATCAGATCCTGATTTGGTGCTTATGGGATCTAAATGAAAGCATTCCTAGACGAACGCAAAACAAAATCGGTTCATAAATGACGGAGTTCTGAGGTAACAAATATAAAAAAATACAACTGAATTGATAACTTCCTTTTTTTGAAGACGGTTATAAAATTAATCAGTAATAATTTATTTTAATTGTACGGAAGATATCTTTAAATCATAAATTTATTATCTAACTCGTGGCAGAAAATTTATTTTATGACGTCGTTGCGTTTAAGCGGTGATCTATTAAAAAAAACTGTTGGTTACAGGTTGGTATCATATCAATCACCTACTTTTGTCTATCACGGATGGAACACAAAATCCAAAATCAGACGTTAATTTATTTGCATGACGGTACATAAAACACTCGTCATTCTCAGCACCGGTGCCAAGAATTTGATCGCAGTATTCTCACTGTCTCACTCAGATGCGCTGGCAAAAATTTCGTACCTACTTGATACCGCGATGTAATGCACAATGGTTTCCCATAAAACTGATGCTGGGTCCGAATTTGATACAGCCGCGGCGGAACTTGCCGAAAGCACCAAAAAAAATAGTCCCTTCCGGCGCGAAAAAAGGGGCGTTATTTAACCCGTCTGATACTGAAATAATAGTCATGGCATCTGTTAGGAGTTTACTGGTAGATACAGAAAAGCGAAATATGTCAGTATTTTTTTTTCCCGGAAGTGCTTAGGCGCTCTCGAAGGTGACAATCAGGACCCATCTGACACCAGCATGAAGCCAATTCCAGTCGGTAGGTATGAACCCTTATTTCCGGAATGTATAAGTCTGCCAAGGCTGTTTCTGCCGAAACACCTTGACATAAGAGATTATGTGAGTCCGCTCTCCCTCTACACGCACCGCGATGCTTTGCTCTCAATCAATCTTTTTGGTAAACACTTGTGATAATACATGACGACTTAAAACTAAATCTGTTAATTCAAGTGTTAACTTCGTTAATTAACGATTAACGGTTAACAATCTCGTGCCCAGCTTCGACGGTGCGTTTATTACAAATTTTTCCCTTTTAGAAACAGTATACATAAGACCGGCCGGCCGGCCGGAAGGGACACTAAAATCTATCTGGTATCTGAACTGAAGATGCATCAGCAACGCACCGAGGCAGCACAGCAGCACAAGGAACAACACTGCAACTTGCACAGTTCGGACGACGCCGGCGTCGTACGAATTGCGCCGAGGCACAGTTTGAAACAAGCTTCGTCGATCGTTCTAGTGATGCCGCGGTCCTGTGACGAGATGTCGACGGAAGATTGTGGCTCGTTGATCTACGTGGAGAAGTTAGAGCCATTGTCTAAATTGAAAACCATAAAAAGTAAGTGTAATGCGGTGTAATGACAAAACGTTGATGATACTGCAACGCCGCGGATGCGTAACCAACCATGGTTAATGCAGCGTAACCTACAAAATAGCAATTTTAATTTCGTGACTGGTACCGTAAACTGCTTCAACTTTGCCCTCTGGCCCCAACATTGCCTGAGTTGATTTAGAGTCGTTAACTTAGCACTCTTATAGGTTTTAAACTTTTATCTACACGGGAATATTATTACGGGGGGATAAAAGTTTTAAAACCTAAAGGGTGCTAAGTTATCGACTCTAAATCAAATCAGGCAATGTTGGGGCCGGAGGGCAAAGTTGAAGCAGTTTACGGTATATAAACACAAAGCTATTTTAATGTTCATGCTCTCCTGAAAAAAATTACACTGTTGTGTGTGACGCGGCATGGCAGTATCAGCGACGAATAGTAAACTGTCGCTGACATTACACTCCCAAAACGTTCTAGCCCAATAAATGCATTACTCATAAAGTTTTTGAAGTGCACATTTGTGACACGGCCGTTTATACAGGTGTTAATTAAATAACTGTACCACTTCCATGCGTTTACAGTGACCGTACTCGATAGCGACGGCGTAAATTATTTATATGGAGAATTGTACAGCGCCTCTACAAATAATTTACGCCGTCGCTATCGAGTACGGTCGCTGTAAACTCATGGTAGTGGTACTGAAAACCTGAAAGTAATTTGTTCAGAATTGAGAGGACGGGCGACTACACTATACTTTCAACAAAGTAGCTTTTTTTTCCTCATTTGCCGTGCCCATTCTAAAAGTTTGCAAATGCAACATACGCCAATTAAATGTGTTAGCGTGCATATTCAGACAATTTAATACTGGACTTATTATGTCATTTATGATTTTTTTCAAGAAACGGTGCAGAACAACAGACAAGTGCAAATTACGACTGTAGAATTGGGAATCGAATAGAATTACTGACTCTGCAAAAAGAGAGATTCGATATTACTAAGTATACACACAGGGAAATAATGAAAAACTGGCCAAGTCGTGTCGGACACGCCCGAAATAGGGTTTCGTAGCCATTACGAAAAAAATAAGTAATATTTTTCCAAGGATTTCGTATTTTGTACAGAATAATTCAAGTTTAGGTATATTTTATACCTTAGGCTGCTATAACTACTAATAATTCTCAAGAAAACTTAATCAAGAATCCTGAATTTTTTCAAATTTTTCTGCCCACCGATTTAGATTTTAGAGGGACGCTTGATTTTAATGAAAATTTGCACTTTAAAGTTGAATATTTTGCAAACATATCACTTAATCGAAAAATCGTTCTAGCAACCCCCTAATGGTTTAAAAAGACCTATCCAACGATACCCCACACTACAAGGCTGGATGAGAAAAAAAAATCACCCCCACTTTACGTCTACGGGAGGAACTCTAAAAATTTTTTTTTTCAATTTTTTATTCTATCGTTTTGTCGACAAAGTTTTTTATATATTCGTGCAAAATTACAGCTTTCTAGCACTGATAATTCCTAAGCAAAGCCGCGGACGGACAGACAGACAGATATTATGGCGAAACTATAAGGGTTAAGTTCTTGCCATTTTGGCTACGGAACCCTAAAAATGACCTAAACAGATAAACAAAGGAATATTATTAATTGCACATCAAATTATCAATTGCCTATCAATTTATTCTCATCATTTGTATACTTTTGTGCTACTACATCAATTAATTTATTTCAATACAAATAAACAAAATGTTTAGCAAAACTAGTACTGCAGATAATTCGAAAATATACATCAATCTACAATATATAAAAATTCTACAATCACATCAAAAATACTGACTGCACAGCAAAAAATACTGACTGCACAGAAAAAAATACTGATTGCACAGCAAATTAATTAAAGCGTGCGTAGATGATACTCATTCTCATAGCAAAATAACTTTCATTGTTTTGTACAATTGCGACCACCACGCGCGAGCCGAGCGAGCGAAGCGAGCGCGCCGCGGCAGCGGCCGGCGAATCGCCCCATCCAGAACCAAATTTATTTAGAAAATAATGCTGGTCTTGTAATTTACTTCATGTAAAAAGTATAGAAATGCTGAAAATAAACTGACAGGTATACATAATATGTTGTACTTAATAAATAATTAGATATATGTCAAGTAAAATGCTGTTTTATTTATGTAAACTCCTGTGCGTTAAGCATATGAAAATAAAAGCTAGATTTAAATAAAAAAAGAGTTACAAGGTATGATGTGCGTTAATCATTTTTAGCTGTGCAATAATAGAAATGCTTTACTTTAGGATAAATAGCGGTACGCCACGGATGTAAGTTGCGGTTTATTACTTAATATTTTGAGTGAAGTATTTTGCTGTGCAATCAGTAATTTTGGTGTGAATTCGGATTTTTTTTTGATAAAAAAGGACTTTTTTATGTGCGTTTAAATACTTACGAGTAAGTACCCTTAAAAAAATCTCTAAGAATGACCAAATCACGCAGGAATTTAAAATGGTAAATCATTTGCCTAGAAAAAATCAGTCATCTAATGATATTCCTGAATCTTTATAATGACACGATGAATTCAACAACAACAGGGAACTCGTTATTCGTTTCACCAGATTTGTTTAGCGATTTGATAAAATCCCTGAAACATGTCAGTGAGTTGACGAAACGAACTCGTAAAGTCAACTCGTTTCATCATTTCACCAGACACGATCAGTACAGTACCTATACGAAGTTGCAGTAGTGACTTTATCTTTTTTGAGTAACCCATCACTGTTTTCTTTTTCAGAGTTGCTAGACTCGTACCTTTAATTTAATCAGTCACTAATTTTTCAGTTGTGCCTCATGAAAATACGCAAACGGCAAATCCTATCAAAATTTTAAGACATCATACGAGAAACGAAGGAAATATGAAACCCTCAGTAGAACCGAGGAGGGGAAAATGTACAATCACCAGACCTGTACCTGCATCTCACAAACTACCAGTCACTAACGCCTTCACAAAGGAATATTCATCAGGACAATTGCAAAAACCACGTATCCCCCCTAAATACTCTGATTACTCGAAGGTGACAACTGAACCCCCGACGTGGAACAAAGAGCTTTATACCAGACTACCGTCCTGTTCCACCACTTGTAGGCTGGATATGCGCGCAGAACAGCGAATCGGACGATCAGAACAGCGAACACCACCTAGATATGTAGAAAAAGGCCCTAAAAGTACCGAACCCGCTTGTGGAAACAAAGATGCCCTTTATAAGGCCCTCGCTCGTTACCTTCACAGCACTAAGCGTATCGTTTGCAAAGAGAAGCCCGAGCAGCGAATAGCTACTAAAAATTCTAGGGTTTGCCTACTATCAGCTACACATTCGAGCATATACAGAGTCCATTCTAGAGTGTCATTTTCTGACGAATTAAGATATTTGAGCCGAGGGAACTCAAGTAAACTTTGTATGGAGAAGTGTTTGGATCCTAGTTCCCCTACAAAAAGCCCCTCTCAAGGCCCAAACGAGTGCAAAAATTCCCATGACCACTCATTATGTTGTTCTTCTGACGAGAAAGCTAAAAGACTTCGCGAAAGAATACCTCAATTTACAATAAAAATCTCGCCAAAATTGTCTAAATCAAATATTAAAACACCTCGAAGTGCAAAAGGAAGTAAAGTACGTTTCGATCGTCAGTTGCATTCTTGCTGTCCCTGCGAGAAAACAGAATCACAAAAATCAGATCCTACTGCCACAATAGACGAATTAAGACCATGTGCCTCTGAGAAAAAAACAATAATAAAATCAGAACCTAATCGCTCGAAAAAGGAACCAAAACCACGGCACAGTACGAATAAAACATCACAACAATCCCACCCTGATAACACAAAAGATGAATTAAGACCATGTGCTAATGAAAAAAAAGAAGCAAAGAAATCAGAATCTGATTGCCCAATAAAAGAACCAAAACCATGTTCCCGTAAGAAAAATACATCACAACAATCTGCATCTGATCTCCCAAAAAATGAATCAAATCCATGCGAAAAGAAAAAAACTGAAGACACTGATGTCTCAAAAAATGACTGTCTACCATATGTAAAAGAGAAAAAAACAGAACAGTCAGACTCCGATTCCAAAAAAAAGGAATGTAAACCAAGTGATAACGAGAAAAGAACGGCAGAACAATCCGATTATGATTCCTCAAAAAATAAACCCAAACCATGCGAAAATAAATGCGACACTGATGTCTCAAAAAACCAATCTAAACCATGTAAAAACGAGAAAAAAACGTCAGAACAATCAGACTCTGACTCCTCAAGAAATGAATCAAGGCCACGCGAAAAGAACAAAACGTCGCACCAACGTGACACTGATCTTTCGAAAAATGAGAAAGAAGCAGAAAAAAACAAAAAGACAATTGAACAGCAACCCGACCCTGAATCAACGTGTGAAACAGTTGCCAAAGAAACAAAAAAGATTATTTGTGATCTAGAAAGCCCATGTCAGACCCCAACAGACGAACAAAGCATCTTAACAAAAGAAAGTAGTTCGCAGTGTAGGGAAACAGTGAAGCGCGCCTCGTCACCAATGAACGTGGATGTTAAATCTACTGGAGTGGATGGTTCTTCTACCTTGAAACCAAGATGTTTGGGTATGTGATAGCTAATTAATTGATAATAATACGTGGTTAATCATAATCATATTGAATAGTAGGTACCCATTGTTTTATTCATATTCAAAATCAATCAAACTTAGGTATATTAAGGAGCGAGGCGATAGTGTGATTTGATTATTACTTAGTTATCAAGAATTTTTGAATTTGTTTATGATCTGTGTCCCTGTGTACTAGTATCTTGTATGATTTTTCCATTTTATTTTATAATGTTCTCAAATTTATCTTCTCTTTCATCTTCAACAAGAAGTCTCAATAAAAAAAAACAGTTATCGTTGTAAGCTTAGAAACACATCGCTTAAATATTAACTCTACGTCCAGATTCTAGACTTGGGTCATCTTCTGACAGCACAACTATCGACTTTCTAATTTTCTATTCTAACTTGCCTTTACTTATTTCAGTACAGAAACCAAGAGCAGTCTGTCCCGAAAAGGACAAAACACCAGAAAAACCTTTATATATTTGCAAGCAAGGTAGTAGTGCTAGCTTTGGGGTCAGCGAGAATATATGCACCAGGAAGAAACCAACGATGAATTCAATAGAAAAGCAACCTTCCGATAAAAGTGTTGAGCTAGAAGTGCAAACAAATCCCGAACCAAACTTGACCCGAGTTCCTACCATGCAGCCTACTAATGAATGTGTTAAGCAGCAAATAATAACGGAAGAATTTTGTCCACCAAATTTAACTCCAGACCAAGCCACGCAGCTTGCCAATGTGTGTGATAAGTTAAACGATCAAGTGGCATCACAATGTCGAGCAGACCCTCCAGATTCTATATCACAATCTACTGACGAGAATGTTAAACTAAAACAACAAACGCCATCAACATGTCCAGCAGACTCAACTCAAGATTCAGTAGCACAACCTGCTGAAGACAATTCTAAGATATGTAAACAAACAGTATCAGAATGTCCAGCGACTTCCGTTCAAGAACCAAAAATGCAACCTGCTGATAAGAGTGTTAAGTCAAGTGATAAAGTGGCACCAGAAAGTTCAGCAAATTTAATACAGGATTCAGAAACACAACTTGCAAAAGATAATGCTAAGTCAAAGCAGGATTTGGCATCAGAATGTCCAACAAATTCAGTCCAAGATGCAATAAATCAACCTACAAAGGAGAAAGATGTATCAAAGCAGGATATTTCATGTCAGCCTCCAGTAGAAAGTAGTAATGACACAGGTGAGTTGTTTAATTTTTAACTTTTAATTTAAGTAGTTGTTTAATTTTTTCTTTCTACAGTCGAACAAATTTAATCATAAATATAAGACTGTGGTACGTTTTGCAGTAAATGCCAAAATTAATTAACCAAATTATTGAGAATGTATGAATGTGACGGGTCCAAAAATGGTGTGTCAGCCATCCAGTATAATAGCTCAGACATGAAGTTGTAGTTCATTCAACTATTTCAAGCAAATTATGTGAACACTTTGTTGATAGTTTCAGAACAACCAGCTCAAGCGCATCCTGATCCACCAGCAAAGAACAAGCGAAAAACATGCAGCCGTGAACCACGGCCAACAGAACCAAAAAGTAAACCATGTAGCAAAATTTTAAAATACGTATCTGCATTTGATAATAAAGATAAAAAACACGGCCGGGTTTGGTGGTGCAATAAGAAGCAGATATTACTCCGCCGCCGTGGCCACCCGGCACCACTTCGTTCAGTTGAAGACAATTCGATGGAAACTCAGTGTGAAAGAGATGTTAAAGACCTAGCACAAATGACAGATGACATATTGCGAATGACAGGAGACCCAGAGAAGTGCCTTTGTAGTGTTAAACCTTGTAAATGCTTACACGAACTAGCGCAAACTATAACGAATGGCGGTAGTACGACAACTAAACCAACCAGTGAATGCGAATGCCCGCCGCCATTATTAATAATAAAGAAAAATCAGCAAGAAAATTACAAAAATGACGAAAATGTTCTAAGAGAACAGCAGTCGCTTTGCTCTTGCATAGCCTTTCTACAAAAACATAACTTGCTATATACAGGACAAACTATAGTAAACCAGACTGCTACAGAAGTGAAAGGTCTGGGGCAAAAGTCAGAACAGCAAGCAGATGCTCCTTACATCTACAGCCTGAATGATTTATATCATTTTCAACAAAACAAAACGGCGGGTGGTGCCAGTAAAGCGATTGGACTATGCGAATGTGGAGGATCGAAGCCTATAGAGCCAACAGCAGGAGACCAGAATAACAACGATGTAACGTGTCAAGGTATACCCTCGGGCTCTGGCAGTAAGAAAAACATCGTATGCGAATGCCCGCCACCAATGACAGTAGGCCAGAATGGTAAAGGTGGATCGTGTCCTGGTATGATGTCAGACGGTGACGGAAAGAAAAAAATCACCTGTGAATGCCTACAACCGAAGGCTACAGAACAAAATGGTAAAGATGGGCCGTGTCAGGGTACAATGTTGAGGCCTGGCGGTAAGGAAAATATCATATGCGAATGTCCACCGGTGAAAGTAACAGAACAAAGGGCGAGAGGCCAGAATGGTAAAACTGGAACGTTTCAAGGCATGTCCGAGTCTAGTGGTAAGAAAAATACCTCATTTGAATGCCCGCGACCGAATAATACAGCTAATAGGGCAGGAGCCCAAAATGGAAATTTTGGAACTTGTCCGCCACCGGGTTCTGGTGGTATGAATGTCATATGCGAATGTCCACCGCTGAAAGCTACAGAACAGGCGCCAGGAAGCCAGTATGGAAATGACGGAAGGTGTCAGTGTATGAAATTGGGGCCTGGCGGTAAGATAAAAGTCACATGCGAATGCCCGCTACAGAAGATTACAGAACAAACGGCGGGAGGTCCAGGTGGAAAAGATGGTCCGTATCAGTGTATGAAGCCTGGGCCTGGTGGTAAGAAAAACATCATATGCGAATGCCCACGCTCGACTCCTTCGGGACTAACACCAGGTCAGATTTGTAGAAATGGAACGTGTCAAGGAGTTTTGTCGGGCCCTTGTGGTGCGCAGAACACCAGTGCTGACGACCTACGACCAACAACTATAGTTAAAGAACAAACAACAGCTGTTCAATGTAAAAAAGGAGAACAACGTTCATGCGATAACCTTGCCAAGGTAGAAACGGGTAAAAAATCAGAAAAATCTAAATTGGGCCGTTATAAAAAAACGGTCATTTGTGAAAGTCCTTCAAAGGATAAGTTACAATTGAGACAAGCGCCCGCGAAAGCACCTTGTCCGAACACAGTGGGCTCAAATAAAATTACTCTCAGCGTGAAAAAGAAAAGTCCAGGACAAGCAGGGGAAGGCTCGAGCAGTGAGGAGTGCACTGAGTGCCAGAATAATAAAACCCGGGTAAAATGGTGTAAAAAGAAGTACGTCATAAGTGAATGTCCACCTCTGCGCGAGGATGATAACCGTGACTCCACAAGCATGTCTTCCCAAAAGAAAAAGCACTTAAAGAAAAATGTAAAAAATCAAGCAAAAATCAAGACCGGAGAGAAAAAAGTGGACACCTCGTGTACACACGGCTCCACACCCTGTTTGTGTAAAGACGAGCCTTTCTGTCGGTTAATGAAGAATCACAAATGCGAATGTCCGTGCCCGCTCTTCGTAGAAGAGGTCGACTTGAATCCTGCAAAAGATTGCCCATCTGAACCGCCTTGTCCCAAAGACTGTCCACCGCCACCGCCCCCACCTCCGCCTTGTCTTGCAACAGATGAGAATGAGAAGAAGAGCCAAAAGAAGAATGTGGTAGAATGCGACCAGGGACAAATGACACAAGACAAAATAGACAAATGTTCGTACACCGACCGTCCGATAAAGAATATATGCAAGACAAAAAACAAATCGTCGGGCCAAGGGAAGTGGGGGAAGAAAAAGATCCCACCATGCATTTGCCCGCCGGAGCCGCCGACGACGGAGAGAGGGTGTGACCCACCCTGTGTGAAGGAGCAGTGGAAGATGAAGTCAAGAGAGACCTGCAACAAATCTGGGTTCTCGGTCAAAAAGAAACCAGCGGCTCGTGTAGATCATACCATGTGTTTTGAGGAGGCTCTTGCGTACTTCGAGCTGCATCCCGAGGATGATCCGATGCAAAAGAAAAAGAAAAAGAAAGTGATATGTGAGTGTCCTTCTAGCTAGCTCTCTGATAGCTTTGTGAGCACTCGCACACTGCCATACTGTTTGAGTCGGTTATAAATGTTATTAAGCACTATCGTACCGGTCTTGGTATACCCGTTCTCACCAGTTTTCCTTCCCTGTCGCGATATCGACTCTGATATAAACAGTAAACAGAATATATATTTAGCTAAGACTGTCTGCTGTCGGCTTCTAATGTAATTTAATAAAAAAATGTATTCTTTTAGTCACGTCTTTGTAAATTGGACAATAAAACTGTGTTTTCAACGTGTAGTGTACTTATTTACCCGAGTAAATGTGAATCAATAATCCTACTTAAAAAAACTGCAAAGATTTGTGAATATGTTTTTGTTTGATAGTAGTTCATACTAAAACGGTTGGACGAATTTGGATAAAATTTAGTATGTTAGATAACTGGACCAAAATTTGCACGGATGTTCTTCGTACATACAAGGCAAATAAAGATAATGATGTAATTTTTGGGAATTGTGTAAATCTGGTGAAAGTACACTGGCAGTTAAGTCGTGGTCCGTGGTAGTTCGGCCAGGTCTCCAATAATATCAATAGTTATGGCACAGCACATACACGAAACTGCATGATTGTTCAATATCAATGACAGTGCGTTTATATGATACTGCAGCCAGGGTCGTCTCCTCATGAGTGAACTCCAAGGTTGATTGGTTTGGCATACCCAACCGAATGTTTATTTTCTTTTTTTAGAGCATAAAGCTTTTCTATTCTGACACGACAAACTCAGGCCGAAAAGAAGTCGACAAGAACGTCACTTTATTAGCATGTCATTAGTAAATATTTTAATCTAGATTGCTACACGGTGCTTTTGGTAAAATCTAGTTAAATGAAGTTATAAAAATTGTAAAAATAAGACATGTAACCTCAGTGGAAGCTGCAGCACTTGCGACGGTTGGCGGGGTCCGTTGCTAGTGTTGCGAAAAAAAGCGGTTAGTCTTTTAAATATGTTAAAGGTCTACGCTAGCTGGCGCGGGTGCACTTCGCGGGTGCAGATACAATCCTATGCACGCGACGCGCGCAGTTAACGCTGCTCACACTATTGTTCAACAGGCGGCCACCCGCTCCGCGCAAACCGCGGCAGCCAGCGTAGGCCCTATGCAGAAGTTTCGGAGTGTGATAGATATACTGAGAGGCAAATAATCTGGACCTCAAATGTATGCAGTAATAGGTCGATTTGTAGTGGGATGGGCCAAATGTTGTGCTGCTGGGTATAGATAGATGGGTTACAGAAAAAAAACATTCTAAACTTAAAAGTAAACATTTTAAATTGTTTGTACGCTCTGCAATAGTGCAAAAGGGCCATGATTTAGTGCTCAACGTTGCTCATATAAGCAAAACACTGACTTTTGCCACAGCCCAGAGGACCGAAAATAAAATGTGTGTGCGCTATACCTTACCCATCATAAAAGTAACACAGGCCAAACACATTTAGGACGCTATCCCATATAGGCGTTTTTGTAGCGCTACTGCAGCGCTTCTAAGTCGCGCTAAATATTTTTCATCTCTCCTGTTCGAAAAGTTTAATTTTCATAGGTAGATAGTCGGGTGGAAAATTGCGTTTTCATCTCTAGGGTGGAAAGTATTTTTTTTTTTAATGTTTCGATTAGCCACGGAGTCGAAGATAGTTGAGTTACGTCAATGACACTTTTTTTTAACGTTTCGGCATGGCCATCTAGATGCACGTCGTCGTGACCAAGAAGCTTATATACAAAACAAGAAATTTGATCTTTATTACGTCACGAACATATTCCATCTCTTTCTTTAGTTACGTTAAGAAAGAGATGGATGTCATTCGTGAAATGTGAAAGAAAGAGATGGAATATATAAATAAGTAATAAAGGTCAACCTTCTTCGTTCGGCGTTCAACCTCCAGTTTTGTAGGTATATAAACTCCTTGGTCGTGACCAACTCGATTTTTTTTTAATACTCGGCCGAGGCAAGTGGCCAGATCGAAAAGGTACCGTTGGAAGTTGGGTATAAGTAAATTCAATTTACTGAATACTGAAATTCAATTTAATGATATTCTCATTATTTTAGTACTGTTTTACTTTCCTCACAGTCGAAATGAAAAGTAGAGTGTCTAACTCGGGTGAAATTACCCAATTTCCCCTCGAACTATTGGCGCGCTCACTTCGTTCGAGCGCCAGCAATATCTCAGGTGAAATGGGTCACTTTCCACCCTTGGTTATTAATCTACTAATGTAGCGCAGCTGCAGCGCGACTGCAGCGCTCCGATGTAATGTGAAGGGATTCTCCGTCGTGCAGCGCTTCAGTCGCATAAAAAATGAAATGAAATACGTTTCATCGCATAAAAAATGTATCTCAAAAATGCGTCAAAACTGAGTATTAAATAATTCACTTTTAGGCAGATTTAATGGCGCGTGGTTAAGAATAACGGCCGAATGTAGGTATACTTTATAAAGTACAAAATTAAATTGTTCATTGAATAAAGAATTCTAAGTATTTTGAAATAATATCCAAAGCTTCAGTTTTTTTTAATTTATGACGGTTGAAGCATTCTACACTTCCACGGTCGATTCCACTTCCTTTATCGGTCTGAAGCGACGGATCGTACAGACGAATCGTACCGTGTATGGGGCCCTTAAGGGTTACACTCTTGTCGATGTAGCCGACGAATGACTCTCCACTTCTCTCTACTCAAAGCTGCCCCTTTAAGCTCCTTATACGACATGACGGCTACCTTCTCTTTTATTTGCTTTATATAATCATCATCATCATCCCTCTTTTAATGTCGTTTAAGATGACCAATCATTTTCCCTATCCGATTCTCTTTTGTTCCTATAAATCGCACCCCCACCTTTAAAGCTTATTATTTTATATTTCCTTATTACAGATTCAGGCTGGATCGAGGAATATTAAATTATTAGTGGTGATGATCTGAATCGAATATAATGATAGATGAAAAGGAAGTAATCTACCGCCCGCGACAAAAATATGATTCATCTGAAGTAAATGCCAGTGATTTCAAAATTAATAAAGTTGTAAAATATTCCGACGATGGCTACGCACTTAACACGTATATATTCGAAACATCACGCGACAAGTTTGTTGAAACCAAAGAGGAACAATGCGTTCGTCGTGGTAAGGAGAAAATCAGCATCGTCATTACACAAAAAACTAATGAGCAGCAAAAGAAAGAGCAAATTCCAAAAAGGGAGGAAAGCATTCAGCGTTGTAGGAAGTACGATACCAGGCCTTGTTCCATTAGCACTGGCGAGTACCTAAAAATACTGGCTAAGAACTGTAGCACCCCAGATGTAAACAAAGCATATGTAAACAGAAAGCAAAAGAAGAAAAGTTCTTGCTCTGACACTCATATTAACAAAATTACTCCAATCGACACGAAGTTCATTGTCAACACCGTCACCTTGGAGCCTCATACAATCCCGCCGAATTGTCACGACTTGCTCAAACACCCGCTGATGCAGGCTCAGATGAGAATATATCGTTGCCAGTTAGGTAGCCATGAAGAAAAATATTGTCAAGCATGCAATTCTGATGCCTTCTTCGATGTCTTGAAAGGCCTTTATGATTGTTACGCCAATAAAAATTGTGTCAACTGCAACTGCATTTTGTGTGGCTCTCTCCACAAAGCGAAGCGTAAGCTATTCTCAGGCGAAGTTTCTAGATCAAAAGTGAGTGTGGGAGTAGAAACAGTTGCCACAAAACATAAGACTAAAGAAACATTGAAAAAATCGAAAGATTATGGGCTGTTCACATCTTTGAATGGAAAGCCTACAGAGATAAAAGAATCCAAAATCGCGACAATCTCTAAGGACCCATTAAGTACACAGCTAGAGAAATTGCGAAAAGCTCAAGCATCCGGCATTCTGCCGACACTAGAAGGATATTCATCTACCCAAAGAGAAAAGACAAACAACGCTCTTATACAAAGTGGCTCACCCCTTAACGCAAGGAAGAAAACACCAGACAATAAAGTCATTAACCAAGTTAGAAAAGAGCTTGGTCTTCCGCTGGAAGTAAGACGTGTATTACAAAATGAAAGAGACCCTAAAAATATAATATTGGGACACACAGCACTGTTTGAAAAAAAATCTCAAAAAGAAACGATACTCCGGGCAGTAGCCGAGAAAAGAATGCAACCGCAGAAAGCTAGACCGACAATAGAACTTAAAAAGATGCCACTTGACACTCGAGCTCAATCGGAAAAATTGCGGAAAGCACGAGAGGTCGATCTATTGACACCTAACGAGATACTAGAATATAAAGTACTTGAATTTCCGGACAATGAACAACAAGAAATATGTCTAGAAGATGAGAAAACATTTTCAGAAAGAAAACTAATTGACAAGATCAGAAAAGAGCTCGGCTTAACGACACCAATAACAAAGTCTGCTCTCGCGAAGATGATTAAACCAATAATGTCAAGAAGTCTTTTGCTATGTCCCTCGCCAGAAGGCCTAGAAAAAAGAAGAAAATCTCATGACAAAAAATCTAAAACTACGAAAGAAGGAAAAGGAGACCTACAAATGTGTAGTTTTTCGACACCGCAAGGTAGCAAAAAATCCGAATCGAAAAATGCTTCTCCTTGCCGAATAACATTTGAAACAGTTAAAGCTTCTGAAACAGCAGGATTGTTTTCTCAGCTTCAGGGAAAAACACAAACTGAAAAAGAGAAAGTTATCAGAAGTTTAGCTAACCAAGAAATACCTTTTCCTGAAGCTAAAACGCCATCAGAAAAGAAAATTGCCAAAAAAATTCGAGCTCAGTTAGGACTGCCTCCAGAACCATCCACGAAATGCACACAAACAGCAAAATCTGAGAAAAACAAGGCTCAAAGTCTTATTACACAAGCCGAAATAAAAGCAATCGATCAAAAGAAAAAAAATAGATGCAATATGGAGGCCCTGGAGAATAATACACCATACAATAATGATATAAATAGAAAAGTGAAATCAGCTTCTGTTATTACCCCACTTAAAGGAGAGACACCCGAGCAAAAGGCACTACGAATGAGAAAGTTGAAGGCATCAAGTTCGAAATTAGCTGAAGAACGGACACCTTCCGATAAGTCACATGCGCAAAGAATGACAATCTCAAAAACAAAAGGTTTAGTGATTACGCCGGAACGAAAGTGTCAATACGACAAAGAAAAGATGCTAAGAAGATTAGCGAAATCTGGGTTACCTTTACCGCAAGGTCGAACGGCATCGGACAAAGAATTAATAAGAAAGATTCGGACAGAAACGGTTCTCCCTTTAGAAACAATAACACCATCTCTAAAAGACAAGTTATCAGTACCTCGAACAATATGTAACAGAGTCCCACTTGAAAGTAAGATTTCAATTCAAGCTGAAAACATTATAAAAAGAATGTCTGACACTAGAATTCAACGGGTACAGTGCGATTCACCAAAAGAAAAATCAAAGAGCGTCAGATCGATCAAAACCGGTACTGGTCATGTGAGAAAATCGAAGGGGATCGTGACACAATCAGTTGCCGTTATTAAAGAAGACAGTGAAGAAAAAGATAAGATTAAAGGCACGTGCGAAATGGGTTGTGGTTGTAATAAAAAGAAAATAAGATTCAAGCACAGTTATGTTAAGATAAGGGTCACGTCGCCAGACACTTCGTCCTTTTGTTCATGCCCATACGACTGCCCAGGTATGAGTAGTGGAGTTTTTGCCGACAACGATGGTATCAAAGTTACAGTCGAAACGGCAACAGGTTCGCCATCATACAAAGTTCAACGTGTAACGCCTTCAAAGCAAACTCTGCTTCAATATCCGGTATCGAAACATTCAGAAGAGGAATTCCATGATTTTGCCTCTAGCCAAAGTCACATTTCTTTAGAAATTTCGTCTGTAGACAGTGATTATACTACAGACTATTCCAGTTCAACATCTATTGTGTATATTTACAATTCAGAGAGCGATGTAAGCATAAGTGATATAAAACGTCTGTTACGTGAATCCATCGACAGTGGCGATTTTGATGAAAGTATAAGAGACTATAGACAGAGAGACAAGCCGGTATCTTACATTTATCAATCCCGCTTTGCGATAAGCCGAGCGGATATTCAGCATAATTATAACCAGACGGCACAACTAACGTGTCCCGATGCAGACTCCTGTTCAGGATCTTTTTATTCTATTGAAACGGTATCATCGTCGGCCGTAACTGATTCGAATTACATTCGAGACACACTCAGTTTCCTTTCTACCCTGGCAAGGAACTTAGGGTTTTCAACAGACTCGTTTTTGTTTCAACGATCTGTAAACGAGGAATATTACGACACAGAGTACACAGAGTCGTTAGTGAAAGAGACGGATTTAGTGCCCGTCGACACGTTGTTGAGGTAAGAAAGAACTTGAGTAACTATTTTAATTTTTCACACTTATGTTGGTAGCCACTTAAGACATTACTAATACTTTTCCAGAAATAGCCGCTATTTAGCTGATTCAAGTCAAGAAAGTCAGCAACAAAATTTTGAAGAGGATGTTACTATATACCGCCAGAGTCTGCAGCCGTTTCGTTCTAAAAGTTTGAAGCTACAACAAGACACAAGACGCTGCCCGGCGCTGGCAAAGAAGAATGTTATATCGAGCACTCGAATCACTGGATCCTCTTCCATTTTTATCATGGTGTCTACGTCGGGGATAGATCAGCCCTATTCTGACCAGTATTTGGAAACTATGTCGAAATCTCAGAGTTCTCAAAATAGTAAGTTAGTCTTGTACTATAATTATAACTTTTTTAAATAGAGCTGTGTCTTAGAATTGTTGGTGAATGGTGTCAACAGTTACCTTATTTAGTAGCCATGTCCACCAAACGTTTAATGTGAAAATTGGATGTAGATTAAAAAATTTAAACCTAACCTATACAGCATAAATTTAATTTCAGTTATTTCGAAAGCTAGAGCGTGGATGGACACGAAGAAAATGAAGTTGAGCAGATTCGATATTTTCAACAGAAAACGTTCATATCTAAAGAAGGGTAAACAAAAAAGTTTCAGTGGGGAGCACGGGTTTAAGAAGAGCATACATGCTTGCGCAAAGGCAGCTCACAAAATGGCCATGAAGTGCCAAGCTTCAGCAGGCAAGATGAAAGATCAGCGGTCTAGGCAAGCGTTGAGCATGGACACGGCTAGGGACCGCTTGCGCTATTGCACCACTGATGAACCTAGCGAAAGCAAGCTCAACGTTGTATCTGAAATCATCCAACCCATGATTGCACGCGAAAAAGTTGCACAAGGTAATAGCATTATATTGTTGAATTCTAGTGAGAAATGGTCATATAACCACAGTCAAACAAATTGAATCATGACCCAGGGTTTTAATAATCAATTTCACTATGATTTCTCCTTGACAAAAGTATGAGGTGTCAACAAAGGTTCCACCCTGAGTCATGTTTCAATGAGTTCAACTGTACAGTACCAAAACAACTGCATTAATATCTGCGTGTACTTTGACGACTTTGTTAATGTGGGTATTTTTTAATTTCAGGCTTAATCAAAGATGCTTATATGAAAATGGAATACCACGATATACCGTCGTCCACATGCTACCCCAGTGACAGCATGATCACGATGGGAGGCTACATGACTCCGGCAGAGCATTCTGGATACAGCATGAAGCCGGACGGTTCTTCGCAAAGGGAAAATTCGATATACAATCAGCATTATGGTGATAATGTGGATTCCGTTGACGGGGATAATCTTGTACAGTATCCCGCTGAGCCAGACATGTTGCCCGCAAATTCAGAAGTAAGCTTGGCGTCTACGATATTCTCTAGTATAGGAGCGAGGAGTAGAGGATGTGTTAATCCAGCACTTTACACAGCTCGGCGCCATACAAAAAAATGTTCAGAAGATTGCAAAAGTCAAAGACCAGTGAAGAAAGCGAAAAGCTGCGTGTGCGAGGATAGCCTGAATCTGGATTTGTCCAACATCAATCCTCCAACTTGTCTATCCAAGAAACGCATACCTAAAGGCGAGGATTCTAATTTCTCGAAGAAAAAGCACCCTCGTGCTGATGATGTGGACTCTCGATCAGACAAAATTTTAAATGCTCGTGACAGTGTGACTTACACTAAAAAAAAAAAGAGGCACCATAGGAAAAAGTCTAGTTTGAAAAATAAAGGCTACTCTGTTGGAGATGTGAAGTCAAATTACACGCAAAAGGGCGATTCCTGCGAGAGCGCGGACTCTAATCGCTTAAAGAAGTCTTATTCTCAGGACAGCGCACAATATCGGTGTCTCAATAAGAGCTCTCTTCTTGACAGTTCAGGATCACGTTATGGCAAACATCATCATACGAGACATCATTCTAAATCTAACTACGCAACAAGGTCCAGCTCCAACGACAGTGCGGGATCTGGTTACGCGAAAAAGTCTCACTCCCATGACAGTTCGCGACATCGTCACAGAAAGGCATCTACATATGACAGCATGGAGTCACGTTATCCAAAAAAGTGTTCTCAACACGACAGCATTCAGTCACGTTACATGAATAAGTGTTCTTACCATAGTAGTGTGGACTCACGTCACTCGAAAACCCACTCTTACTACGACAGTATGGCGTCACGTCAGCCAAAACCGTGCTCCTATCATAACAGTTGGGAATCACGGCACAGGAAAAGGCACTCTCCTCTTGACAGCATGGAGTCACGTTATACGCAGAAATCTTCTTATGGCAGTAATGATTCCACTTATCCGAGAAAGTGTTCTCCAGCCGCAAGTCTGAAATCCGGCCACTCCAGGAAATGCTGTTCTCGCCACAACGCAGAATCACGCTCCGCAAGTAAAAATTCTCTCAACAATGAATTGAAAATTCAATACACAAAAAAATATTATATTCGAGACGCAAGTTCTAACGACAGTGGCAATGACCGTTACAAAAAAAAATCTTATTCTCAAGACAGTTTGCATTACTACGCGAAGAAACACTCTCCCTATGATAGTCTAACTTCAAGTAATGTAAAAAACTGTTGTTCTCACGACGGCACAGGATTTCGCAAAACAAGGAGATATTCTGATGATAACTTGAAATCCAGTTGCGGAAAAAGAGCTCGTGACTGCGCGAAACCACATCACGCAAAAAAACACTCTCCTCATAATAGTCTAGAAGCCAGCTATGAAGAAACGTGCTGTACTCGCGACGGCGGAGAAACCCGACACGCAAAAAAGTGCCCTCCTTATGACGCTGTAAACCGCAGCCAAGAAAAACGTGCTGTACTCGCGACTGGCGACGCAAAAAAACACTCCGTCTAGAGCCCAGCTATGAAGAAACGTGCTGTACTCGCGATGGCGGAGAAACCCGTCACGCAAAAAAGTACCCTCCTTATGACGCTGTAAAACGCAGCCAAGAAAAGTGCTGTGCCCGTGACGGTGGACTAATTCCTAGTTCTGATGATAATTTGAAATCTAGTTGCGGAAAAAGGGCTCGTGACTGCGCGAAGCCACATCATGGAAAAAAACAATCTCCTTATGATAGTTTAGAACCCAGCCAGGAAGAAAAGTGCTGTAACCGTGACCGTGGAAAAACTTCTATTTCTGATGATAATATGAAATCTTGTTGCGGAAAAAAAGCTCGTGACTGCATGAAATCGCATCACAAAAAGAAGGACCCCCCTTATAGTAGTTCAGAACCCAGCTACGAAGAAGCGTGCTGTACCCGTCATAGTGGAGAATCTCACAGCATAAATAAGTACTCTCCTAATAACAGTCTTAAATCGGGCGACTCAAAAAAATGTTGTTCCCGACGTGAACACTCCCCAAGTACCAAAAAACCTTATGATGACTTGAGACCTTGTGACGGGAAAAAATATTCTCCCGAAAATAGTCATACGAAATCAGCTCACGCAAGGCGAGCCTCTCAGATAAGTGTCAGATCTAGCGCAGGAAGGTGTCATCCTTGTGATAATCTTCATAAAACCCTGGAATCCCCTTGCCCAAGAAAGTGTAGTCAACATGATGGTCAGGACTCTGGTTTACCGCAGAAATACGACGCCGTGAAGTCTGGAAAGGCTAAAAAGTCCTATTCTCCAGACAATTTTGACACATGTTATCCTGAAAATTTTGATCACCATGATAAAATTGAACCCTGTTACCCTAAGAAATGCACACATCATGACAATGCGAAACCTAGTTACCCAAAATCGTGCTCTCATCATGACGTAGGGAAGCCATGTTGCCAAAAAAAGTGCTCTCATCAAGACAGTGGCAAGCCCTGTTGCCAAAAAGAGGATTCCTATCAAGATATCAGTAAGCCTTGTTGCCAGAAAAAGGACTCTTATCAAGACATCAACCAATCTTACAATAAGCGGCCTTGTTGCAAAAAAAAGTGTTCTCATGAAGACATTAAAAACCTTTATTGTAAAAAAAAATGCTCTCATCATGACATTGGAAAGCCTTGTTGCCAAAAACAGTGCTCTCATCAAGATATGGGTGAGTATTGTTGCCAAAAAAAATGTTCTCATCATGATGCTGGGCTGCCTTGTTGTCAAAAGAAGTGCTCACATCAAGACATTGGGAAACCTTGTTGCCAGAAAAAGTGCTCACATCACGATACTAAGAAGCCACCTAAAAAAAAGAAATCTCGCGAAGATCTTGGGAAGTGCTCTTATCAAGACATTGCGAAAACTTGTTGCCAAAAAAAGTGCTCTCATCATGATACTAAGAAGCCTCCCAAAAAAAAGAGATCCCAACAAGACATTGAAAAGTGCTCTCATCATAACGCTGGGGAGCCCTGTTGCCACCTAAAGTGCTCTCATCATGACTTAGAGAAACCTTGTTGCGAAAAGAAGTGTTCATATCAAGAAATTGAGGAATTCTGTTGCCAAAAGAAGGGCTCTAAGCATGACACTAAAAAGACTCCTAAAAAAAAGAAATCTAACCAAGATATTGTAAAGTGCTCTCACCATAACGCTGGGCAACCTTGTTGCCACCAAAAGTGTTCTCATCAAGACACTGGGGAGCCTTGTTGCCTAAAAAAGTGTTCTCATCATAATACTATGAAGGCTACTTCCAAAAAAAAGGAAACTCGCAATGACATTGGGCAGTGTTGTTTCCAAAAAAAGTGCTCTCATCATGATGCTGGGCAACCTTGTTGCCAAAAGAAGTGCTCCCATCAAGACATTGGATTGCCTTGTTGTCAAGTAAAGTGCCCTCATCATGACAATGTTGAACCTCCTTGCAAGAAAAAAAAGGGTGATAAAAAGCCTAGTGTTGAGTGTTGCTACAGAAAGAAGCCTTATTGTAAAGCTAGTGCCGAATCTTGCGCTAGACAAAAATCTGATTACTCTACCAGTCTTAATTCTTTTTCCCCACAAAAGTGTACTGACCGTGGGAGTTTTGATTCTGATACCGAAAAGATATGTTACCCTCGTCGACGCGCTAATCCGTGCTTGCCGAGAGCATCCTGTCCTGACGTGCCTACAGAACCCTGTGACAGCAGAACAGAAGCTGTTCGACCTTGCGTACCAAAAAGTTGCCTTCAAAGAAAAAAATCAAAGGAGCGAACGAAATCTGAAGAAGCTCTTATATCCTGTCAATGTCCAAAGGAAAAACAAAAAAGTCCAAAACAGCGTAAAAGCGTATTCCAGCGACTTATGGCTTCGATGGGAGGAGGGTGTTCTAGAGAACATATTGATGGTGACCAACAGTCTTCGTATAACAAAAGGTCACGTAGAAATTCTATGTCCGGTAGGGATTCTGTAACTTCACATAAAGATTCTATGACATCAACCCACTCTTTGAATGAGTATGCCAGGCCAAGATCAAGAGTATGTACTCAACGTAAAACTCGCTGCACACGAAAAGTAGAAGACGAATACGAAGGAATGTCGCCATTATGCAAAAGGCCAGTTTGTCCTTCGAATGAGGGCCCCCCACCACGTGCAGAAAAATCACTTTCGCCTATTAAGATAGAATCAGAAATTAAAAAAGAAGCCGAAGAAAAAAAAGAAGCCGAAGAAAAAAAAGAAGCCGTAGAAACAAAACCAGCCGAAGAAAAAAAAGAAACCGAAGACAAACTAGATGAGAACAATTCAGAAACTAAAGCGGAATCAAAAAAGAAAGAAAAAAAAGAGAAAAAAGAAAAGAAAGAAAAAAAGACAAAAGAGAAAAAAGAACAAAGGATCGAGTGCCAGTGCCCTTTAACTGAAATTATAAATAATGAAAATTATAAAAAAAACTATGGTGATGACCTCGTCGATATTGATACATGTTGTCCAATGAACCAACCAGAACCATCTCGTAAATGCAGACGGGATACAATAGATAAGTCTTGCCTTACAAAAGAACAGAACGCTATGCTTCATGTATTAAAACGTGTGTCAGAATACCTTAACGATACTGGAAGTGTAGGAGACTGCAAATGTAATCCTAAACCAGCAGTAGTACATAGAGAGACATGCAAAAGAAAGACACCTTGTAACTCTAGAAAATGCTATCCTCATACTCCACGACCCAAAGAAGATGATTACGAGGAACCAGAAGAGTTTGATGAAAGCAGAAGAACATCTGCTGATCCTAAAAGACACACACATACCAAGGAAAGAGATGATGTAGATGGATGCAGAAGGCCTTCTTGTATCGCTAGAAAATGTAACCCTCATGCCGATCACAACAGGCATACCCTGCATGATGAGAAGAAGAAACCTTGTGGAAGAAGGCATGCCGACTGCAAGAATTACTTAAGAACTAGAAAAACGAAAAATGAGAATGAGGTTGTAACCAAGATTACGGACCTGACAAAAAAGACTTCACCTTGCTTGTGCAATTCAGCCTTGTTTGAGAAAATGTTGAATAAAGTTATGAAAGAAGCCTGTTTCTCACCCCCTGCTCCGTGTGGTACGTATATTTACTTCTCTCAAAACCAGATTTACTCAAATTTATGTTTCATTAGTTACATAATACAACTAAATTTTCATGTAGAAAAATTTCGGAATCTTCTCACATTGTATGGGGATTGACACTTCTCGTTTCTTAAATTTAAATTTCCTCTATCTTTTGAAAATTTCCAGAATTTTCAGAGAACTTTTCCAACTTTTTGGAAAATTTTCGCAACTTGCCCATTTGTAGCCAGAACTGGGGAGAGGGGGTGACTTGCCCACATCAGACAGAAACCTTTTGTCCCCGCTTCGTTAGATCCACTAATCGCTTCATAATACCATGGCACACTTGCCAGCCAATCTTATTTTTCAGTAAGGTTCACTATACAGATGGCACTTGTTTATGACCCGAGATAAAGTCTAAACCGTTAATTCTCGAGACAAACCGTGCCGTTCCAGTTTATTCAGGCAACGGGAGTGATGCCTGACCTCTTTATAAGATATTAGTTTATTTGCGAATTTCAGGACGGCCACATCCGCAGACTTCTAAAGGAAAATCTAACCCCGTTAAGGAAGAACCGAAACCCACTGAAGAATCATCTAAGCAAGATGAGCAATCACCCACACATTTCGAGGGATCCACCCCTGCCTCTGCAGCAACTGAGGAAACATCAAATCCACCTGTTGAAACCAGTGCAGCTTCGCCTCCTGAGGAATTACGTGACCAGAATATTGAAGTGGAAAACAGTCCGGATCTTGTGCCACAGAAGCCGGCCTCGGAATCGAGCCCTGGCGCTCCTGACGTTGTACCTCAAAAGCAACCAGATGTAGTCGTGAGTCACAACTCTATCCTCCTACTTCAGCATTTACCGTATTCAGCCCCAAAACCTAACTCTTACAATATAAATCGACAAAAAAGTAATATGAATTTGGGACAATTTCCAGTGAAAGCCTCAGAATTCCAGTCTCCCGATAATTTTCAACAAAGTCCTATAATGAACCCTGAGCCTAATGCTGGCCGGATATCCCAGCAGAATCTGAATGTACATATACAAACCACCGTCGACAAAATCACTCAGGAAAGCTTTAACATACCTGCTGAGCTCACTGGTGTCCGCTTAACTCTGGGAAAACGCAATGCAGCTTTAGGCACCGGTTCTGGCTACATTCCTCAGCAGTTGCTGGATTCTCCCCGCATGACTCAGCGATTAACCAACACGGCTCAACAAACAAGAGTTGCTCATGTCTACCAGAATTTTCCAAAGAACTTGTCATACCACCATTTTGCCGTATTTTCTCGACATCCAAATCGGAACCAGTGTCCATCAGATGTACACCAGAGTAACACCAACCGATGCAATTGTGAAAAATCCGAGAAAATTAGCCAAACTAACATCGGCACTTCTAGTGGACACAGAAGTCGCAGGAAATCTAATAATGTGGGCACGTGTAAGTGCGACCCGCCAAAACCAAAACAAGACGACTTTACCTATACATTCAGCTGCTCTGCATGTGAACCGGTGGTTGCGTACAATAATTCTCCTAATAATTGCCCTCGCACCTTTAACAATACACAGCCTGATAAAACAAGCGGCCCTGTTAGCTGCTCCAATTGTGACCACAATGTACGTAAAGCAAATCCAACGCTTCTTGGTGCTATGTACTCGTACTCACGGCCTAATAACGCTGTCCAAGCAAACAGTCATCCAGATAACCCAACTCAGAACTGTCCAAATGTACAACCAAATGTGACTAAGAACTTTAGCAAATATTGCTCTTGTAAAGGGGTTCATCTTTCCAAGACGACAGTAAATTTTCCTGGTCAGGGCAGTCCTGTTCCGGTTGCACCAGATCCCAATAATTGTGAGAGTGCTTGTTGTTGTAAGCCATCGCAACCCAACGACAGCAAGGGTCACGCACCTGTTCCCAAATATGGTCCAACTGATAATGTTTGCTCCTGCAAGTTCACGCAAATAGATGAGAAAGACAAGGGCTGCGAAAGCTGTGTACATGAAGCAATGAGAAAAATGAATAATAATGGTCCTAGTGGAGAGACCAAGATTTGCCCTGGGCAGAACATTGGCTGTACCAACGTTCCTTCCAGGAACCCTTCTATTATACCCAAGCAGTACTCTCAAGTAGTACCTAGGTATTATTCTACTGCTGTACATACTCCACGCGCTCGTGCCGCGCCAAATATGAATAAGACAGGTGTAGACAACTCTTGCAAATGTGATCAGCCTAACAACACTGACCAAACTAACAACGTAAAAAGCTCTGCTCAGGACCCCAATGCGCGCAAGAGTTGTGGCAATAGCTGTACCGCTTGTAAATGTGATCGTTTGGACAGTAATAGTCACCGGAGTAGTATTATTCGCCCCGAAAACTGTTTATCAGAAAAACCTAGGCGTTGTTCTCCTTGTAACCCCAAAAATTCAACGGCCACGGGTCCTCCAAAACTCAGTCTTGCTCAGATTGCTAAAAATCTACCGCGTACGGCGAGTGGTACTGTAATTTGCGTTGATCGAAAACTTTGTGAGAGACTACTACGTCCTTGCCATTGCGGAGTTAACGCTTGTAAGTGCTATGTGCCAGACTATCCTATACGGAGAACCAATAATACTAGATGTATCATGAAAAACCAACAGGGACAGACTTGCGCAGCCCGAGCACCAGTAGGAAAATGTCTTCAAAGAGAACCAAGGAAATGCCCGTTAAATCCACTATGTGGACAACCGCACCTGGCGGGTCCCCAAGGCGGATGCTTCGAATCACCAACACCAATATTAGGTCCAGATGGTCAAGTGCTGGGCCCCGAAGGACATAATCTAATCCCATATCAGCAAACACCAGGTGACGCTGGAGAATTATACCAATATCCTGATCAAAACATAGATCCTCGTAGTATATTAAATAAAGGCTATCAGACGCAAGAGCCATATTATCCAACTGAAGGTCAGATCCAAAATCCCAATTATCAACCAATGAGTCCTCAGGGGCAAATAGGAAATCCTAATTATTATCCAATAGGCCCTCAAGGACAGATTGAAAATCCCAATTATCAACCAATGAGTCCTCAGGGACAGATTGAAAATCCCAATTATCAACCAATGGGCCCTCAAGGACAAATCGAAAATCCCAATTATCTACCAATAGGCCCACAAGGACAGATTGAAAATCCCAATTATCAACCAATGGGCCCTCAAGGACAAATCGAAAATCCCAATTATCTACCAATAGGCCCACAAGGACAGATTGAAAATCCCAATTATCAACCAATGGGCCCTCAAGGACAAATCGAAAATCCCAATTATCTACCAATAGGCCCACAAGGACAGATTGAAAATCCCAATTATCAACCACTGGGCCCTCAAGGACAAATCGAAAATCCCAATTATCTACCAATAGGCCCACAAGGACAGATTGAAAATCCCAATTATCAACCACTGGGCCCTGAGGGACAGATCGAAAATCCCAACTATCAACCAATAGGCCCTCAGGGACAGATTGAAAATCCTAATTATCAACCAATAGGCCCACAAGGACAGATAGAAAATCACTATTATCAACCAATGGGCCCTCAGGGACCAATTGAAAATCCCAATTATCAACCAATGGGCCCTCAGGGACAGAATACGGGTCCCCATTACGGAATGTGGGTGCCCCAAACACAATTACAGACAGGGCAAGAGCCCAATTACGATATGATGGACTTTTCAAAAATACAAAATATGCAGCAAGAAACTTTAGGTCTTGACGAGAGCTTCATGCAAAACCGCGATGTAGGAGTCCCTGATATCTTTCAAGGACAGATAAAAACGCCTTATGACCAAATAGTAAATCCTCAAGGAAACGTAGTAAGGATGCATCAGCAAACGATGAGTCCTGCACAAATGACACAAAACCGTTCTCTAACCCAAAAACAATTTAATAACGTTCAGCAAAGACAAATGCCATACCCACCACAGCTCATTGGAAAAGGACCCAGTAGGCAAATAATACAAAATATTCAAGGACCAATGCGTTCCAATATTCTAAATCGGACGAATGAATCGTTTAATTTAATGGCGGGTGCTCAAGGACAACAGTTAAGTTCGCGTCAACAGATCACTCGTTCTCGAGGCCAAATAGTTCAAAACGTATCACAACAAGTAGATAACGAGGCCCGAGAATCTGTAAGAAAATCAATGGAAGAGGACGATGATGATGACGCACCAAGGGAATCGAAGACAATTAAACAATCTGAAGGAGACGTAAAACCACCAGAACAACCACCACAACCACCACAGCCGCCACAGGAACAAAAGCCAGAATGCGTTTGTCCGACAAAACGATCTTGCTTTAATCAGAAAGTTTGGAAAAATGTTTCGGAACCATGCCCATGTGGACCAGACCCTGGACCTTTAGTAGTCATCGAAAAACAAGAGAAATTAAAGTGTAGCGATGTAATTATGCAGATAAAATCTTTCTTTAAAACCAAATTCAAAAAGGATGAAGGCCGAAAGTCAAAAAGCGAGAAAACTCAAGCGGGATCAATCTTAAAAAAAGTAAAGAAAAAATCAAGGCAAAGCAAGGCTGAAGCGGATGATGAAGAAAAAGAAGAAGAAAATAATGAAGAAAAGGATGAAGAGGACGCAGAAGAAAAAAAAGAGGAAGCAGGTCCAACAGTTCAAATAATATATGGCCCTCAGGGTAATATGTTAGGACGATACCCTGATCACATATCAGTAGGCTATCCTGATCATATGACAGGGAGTTATGCAGACCGCATGACGGGAGGCTATACTGATCATCTGCTGGGAGACTATACTAACCATCTGGCAGGAGGCTTTTTGAATCCCATGGTAGGAGGCTATCCTGACCAAATGGGAGGTTATGCTGATCAAATGGAAGAAAGCTATCCTGATCAAATGGAAGGAGGCTACCTTGACCAGATAATAGGACGTCGTGGACAAATGAACGGAAGATATTATAGTATAAATCCATTGGATGCAATAATATATGGCCCTGAGGGCAAGATGATTGGGAGTTCAGTAGGAACGATGACACAAGTCTCTCAAGACCAGTTAAGAAGCCGTTATAATCTGCTACTAGACCCCCAAGAACAAACTGGAAGCCAACAATGGCCGTCGAGAAAAGGTTCCCAGGGTCAAGTCATGTATCACAACAGAGGGCACGTTTCAGATTATCCTTCTGTACAAAGCTCTAATTATCGCTGGTTGGGCTCGCAAGGACAAATGGATTTTCAGCGTTCGTATTCTGGTGGTAGGATAATGCCAGGAAGGCACGCATCAAGAATTTGTCACGAAGAAGTGGCGAGAAAAAACCAAGGACAATCTAGATGCAGTAGCTATGATCGGAAAACATGTTCTCGACTTCAACTACCATTATATCCCTATGACCATGAATCTGGTTTTCCACCTCGTCCATTTGATGAAAATAGTTGGAATAATATAGATGCATCTTGCTCATGCAGGCCAACTGAGGAGGCACAAATGCCATGTCAGGGCACTCAGTATTATCAATACTTAGCAGGGCCTATGGCAGCAGGCCCCCAAACTCAATACATAAAAAGCCCACAAGAACATATCTTATACGACAATCAAAATGATATGGAATCTTGGCGACGACACAGTGATCGAAACCGAGAAAGCTCTCAAGAGTATTTAAATAGAAATATTTATCAACAAGAAGCAAATCATCGAGTATCTTACGCAACTAATACTTACGATACACAACCTACAATGTCAGGACGACCTATTCTAGCTCCGAAGTGGTCCAGGTCACCATCCTCGAAAGCTCTTAATGAAAACTCAGAGATGCTCAGAACACCATCTATCAGAGCCTCTCAGATACAATCGATGGGCCCCAGGTCAACACTATCTAGAGGTTCTCTAGTATACCCAGTGGAACCCGGACCACCATCACCCGATGGTTCTCCGGTGGGTCCCAGGCCGCCATCACCTAGAGGTTCTCAAGCGCAGCCAATGGGTCCCGGGCCGCCATCACCTAGAGATTCTCAGGCACAGCCAATGGGTCCCAGGCCGTCATCACCTAGAGGTTCTCAGGCACAGCCAATGGGTCCCAGGCCACCATCACTTAGAGGTTCTCAGGCACAGCCAATGGGTCCCAGGCCACCATCACCTAGAGGTTCTCAGGCACAGCCAGTGGGTCCCAGGCCGCCATCACCTAGAGGTTCTCAGGCACAGCCAATGGGTCCCAGGCCACCATCACCTAGAGGTTCTCAGGCACAGCCAATGGGTCCCAGGCCACAATCACCTAGAGGTTCTCAGGCACAGCCAATGGGTACCAGAACGACATCACAGTTACAGCCGATGGGTGCTGGAACACAATCACCCAGAGATTCTCAGTTAAAACCGATGGACGCCGGTACACCACCCCCTAAAATCGTTCAAGCAAAGCCCAAAACCAAAACGCAGCAAAACAAAGGACAAATATCAGACGTAGATACGATGGAGGATCCTCTCATGGTTCAGTATCATGCTAATAAACAAAGGCAGGAATCAGAGGCTCTCAAAACTTTATTAATCAAGGCAGCGAAAAGTGGTGGATGCAGCAAAGAGATGTGCTGCAGTTGGCATGATCTTCGGAAGACGTGTCTGAAAGAATTGAGCGCATTGAAGTCAGACTTGGCGCGCTCCACGTCTGGGTTTCAGATCTCGCAAACTAAACGGCCGTTAGTTTTTTGCACCAGTGATTCAAGTTTCGACAGCAGTGAATATAGTTCTGAAGTCAATTCTGAATGCTCCAGAGTGAACACCAAAGTTAACAATAAATCTAAGAAAGGATTTTTTAGTAAGAAAAAAAAGAAAGGGAAAGACAAAAACAGTCCAACTGATTCTGATTCGGATAAATCTGCAGACAATGTCATAGTTGTTGAAGACGATACTTTTAAAGGGTTGAAATTTTATGTTGAAGGGAAAGGAGGGGAAAGTCCTGGTTTGGCCGGGGTATTTTGTTTCAATATGACACAAAGTCCTTAGGTATTGAAAACTGTTTGGACCCGCTATGTATAGTCGTTAATTCAATGTTGAAATTATTCGCTGGGTGCGAACTGGCGAAGTACTAGGTAGGGGTAATGAAATATATCGCGGCGCTCATAGTGGCCAAAATTAGAAATAATGTAGGCTATGTCATCTGTCATACGAGTAGGCATATGTCATTCCATTAACAAAGCAATTTGTTTAGACTTAACTACCTAATTTTAGTAATATATGTTTGTCTTATGATGCGAGCTTGAATTATTGAACACTGACCCTGTTTTGTTCTAAATTCCTCTACATCCCGGACATGTCCAGCAGATACCAACAATTTCTCTTTTGAAACGGTTTGTGGTTGAAATTTTATATCGGAGTGATACTCACAACCCGGTCCTCAAAACGATACTCATTTCGATTTGAAAACCATATTTTAATTATTACTAGCGATACAAGAACAATTATTATTTATGTTTACTATTAATTAAAGAAACCATTAAAGTAGCTTTATCTTTTTGTCTTACTGTAAAAATACAACTAAACATGAAGTAAAAAAACCCTGACATAACCAAAATAAAATACACTTTTTTAAAATTTTCCTAACCTCATTTAATTTTAATGACCAAAAATTAAATCACAAGCCTTTGTCCACCCAAATCACTGTATCACAGTAATTTTGTATTTTAAATTAATACGTGATATTTTTGATTTTTGTCACAAAGTCGCGATGAAATTTCAAAACGTCAGATCCTTAGAGCCAACAAAGTTGCGGTGGCGCTGATATCGTGCACAGAGCCAATACCTGTCGACCTCTGCTAACCTTTTTTTACTATGTTGTAACCCTGTCTTTGTGGAATAAAGCCAATTACAGCTTTAAAGCCTATTTAGTTTTCATAAATATATACCATTTTAATTATTAATCCACATAACATCAATCAGAATGTCAATATAAATAAATTTAAATATGTCATTTACATTTCTATTTACATTAACATAGTTTGGTCAAAATATATTTATTTATATCGAATAAAAGATTTAGTTTCAAATAATTTCATCAATTTAGGTAAAGTACCTATTGTTAAAATAGGAAAGTCTTTTTAGATCACGGTTTCATGCAAATAATTGGGAAACATAATGAAATATATAATGTTTTGCCTAAATGATAAGTTCAAAAATACTGTAGGTACACTAGATCGTCCGCCGTGAAATTGATTCCCTAATAAAACTCTAAAACACTCGTCACGTATGCTATAGTACCTACTTTGAGATAATAGTCTTCAATATCGACAATATTCGAGCATTGACTAAATGATCGATGCAAATTATAGCTTTCGAAATGTCGAAGGATTGTTCTTAGAATCTACCATCGGAGATTTTATGAGTATCAAACAGTTATGCGTACTGATGACCAGTATGAGCAAGCTAAATAATCTTGGTACAGTCAATGCCCTAACATACGTATCCACTTTTCTATACAACTAGTGAGAAAAAGTGGATACATAAGTTAAATAAGGTTAAGGAACCGACCTTAATGGGGGTGAAATTGCAATTGTGAAAAAGCTGTTCGAAAACGGAAATTATACTAAAATTACGTTAAATTCGAAACACAACTGTAGCTTCAATCCATTCTTGATCTATATTTTTTACTTTCGATTTCAATCACAGCGTTTCTCAGTTTATCAAAAATCGCGGTACAATCTAGACCACATAACGTCGTTTAGGCTTTATCAAGGAACAGAAGCGATATTACCATAAGAAACAAGAGAATAAGATTGGCTACACAGTACTTTACTTTCGTCACGTTCACGATGAATGAGTTCTTTATATAATATGGCATTATAGCTACTTTGTAAATTTCAGAACTACAATCTGTGCCCTGCTCAGGTTGCCCAGCCAGCAGAGCTAAGAACCCTAGTAGAAAACCAACGCGAGCACCATCGCGTGTACCTACAGTTGCTGCACCGAAAGAGCCCTCCCTCGTTCCTGTGAAATTGCCTAGTGAACCTGAAAGGCAGCCCACTGTGATACCTGAACCTGTGCGGCAGCCAACTATAATACCCGAACCAGTAAGGCAGCCTACCGGGATACCTGAACCAGTAAGGCAGCCTACCGTGATACCTGAACCAGTAAGGCAGCCTACCGTGATACCTGAACCAGTGAGGCAGCCTACTGTAGTACCCGAACCAGTCAGGCAACCGACTGTGGTACCTGAACCAGTAAGGCAACCGACTGTGGTACCTGAACCAGTAAGGCAGCCGACTGTGGTACCTGAACCAGTAAGACAGCCGACTGTGGCACCTGAACCAGTAAGGCAGCCAACTATGGTACCTGAACCAGTAAGGCAGCCAACTGTGGTACCTGAACAAGTAAGGCAGCCAACCGTGGTTCCCGAACCAGTAAGGCAGCCAACTGTGGTACCTGAACAAGTAAGGCAGCCAACCGTGGTTCCCGAACCAGTAAGGCAGCCTACTGTGGTGCCTGAACCAGTAAGGCAGCCTACTGTGGTACCTGAACAAGTAAGGCAGCCAACCGTGGTTCCCGAACCAGTGAGGCAGCCTACTGTGGCACCCGAACCAATAAGACAACCTACTGTAGCACCAGAACCAGTAAGGCAACCTACAGTGGCACCCGAACCAGTAAGGCAGCCTACCGTGGCACCAGTACCATCAAAACAGCCTAGTGTGCAGCCCCCACCATCAAGGCACCCAACTATGGCACCCGTACCCTCAAGACATCCTACAGCACCTCCTCCATACGTACCATCAAAGCAACCTAGTGCGGCACCCGTAGCAGCAAGGCAGCCTACTATGTTACCCCCACCATCAAAGCACCCTACAATGACACGCATACCGTCAAAACAGCCTGGTAGGGCACTGGAACCCGAGCCAGAGAGACGGGCGCCAGAGCAAGCTCCTCGACTACAAGAACCCAGTCCTACGCTGTATCTTAAGCATTCAACGCAATCGACGCAGTCCACTTATCACTCAATATTACAACTCTGTGAAAAAATCTTGAATTATTGTCCTTGCGAGAGTGAACAATGCGACGATGAGTATTTATATGGACCGTGTCGTGGTCCTCTCAACAATGAGAATTTAAGATGCCCTTTTAGGGAAGAAGATGATCAGGACCACCCCCCAAAGAAAAACGCAGACACCAAAGTACCTTATCGCATAGAAGTGGCAAGTGGTGTTACGCTATGCTTAAATGACAAATTGCGGCAAATACTTACGGATCCTTGTCCATGTGCAAAGAAAAAAGAGGATGAAGCTGCTCGTAACAAGAATCCATCGACTCAAAACTTAGGACCCCAAGAAGTAGCTTTAGCGACTCAAAGGGCTCGTGCAGAAACAATGGAAGCCTATGAACAAGCTTATGTTCCTCGAGTACATCGCGAACCTAGTGTGCTTAGACAAGTAGCCGGTGAACAGTATAGTCCACCAGTTGTTCAAAATGTACAAGTACCAGCTTACGAACCAATGCCCGTTCCTCGTGAACGTGCCGTAGAAAGTCTTTATACACGCCCATCCCAAATACCCACTCCATATGAACAAATGGCTGCTCCATATCAACAGGCGCCTTATACACGAATGGATGTGCCTTACGCACGCATGGACGCCCCTTTTGCACGCATGGAAGCCCCTTATGCACGCATGGATGCACCTTTCGCTCGCTTGGAGGCTCCATACGTTCGCATGGAAACCCCTTACGAACAAGAGGGAACCCCCTACGAACAAGCGGGAACTCTCTACGACCAAATAAGTAGCCCACAAGGGCAAAAAAGAGGATCCTCTTATGGAGGGTCTCAAAAACATATGATGGGGTGTTCTTATGGACAAATGGGAGATAATCAAAGACAAAGAAGAGGATGTGGGTGCAAAACAGACCAAATGAGTAACACGCAAGGACAGAAGAGAGGATCCTCGTACGGAGGCTCTCAGAAGCAAATAAGAAGATCCTCTTACGCGCAAATGGCGCGTACTCAAGGCCCGCTCAGAAGAGGCTACGGGCAAACGAGAGGTTCTCAAGCGCAAGCAAGCCTCTGTTCCTATGGTCCATCAACCAGAAGCCCTCAAGGCCAACCTAGACTGTATCCAACGGCGCAACAGTCAGCTTCTCGACATCGCCAAATGAACTCTTATGGGCCTTATGGACAATATGCGGTTACTCCGTATGGACAAGCAGAGACTGCCACTTACGGACATTTAGGAGGGCTCCAGGGACCAATTAATGGATTCACTTACGGACAAATGTCTGGTCTTCAAAACCAAATGAGTGACGACCCCAATGGGCAAATAGGAGCCCCTGAACAAATAACTGGCAACTGTTATTTACAAGTCGCGGGTCCATCGACTAGTCGATCGGGAATGCCGACACCCACCTACTACCCCAATCCCCAAAGGAACAATTATGTAATTGAAAACATAGAACCCGAGAATAGTTATGATGATTATCAACAGGAAACAGGCGCTAATACGCTTTTTAACAGAACATCCATCCACAGCGGATGCTGGCATAACCCACCGGAACCCAGATATCGAAAAGAGTTGAAAAAGATGAAATCAGCTATAGCGCAGACCATGTCAAAGCGTAAGCTTAAACGGAGGAGCCAGATAGGTCATGATGCCGCTATGAATCAGAACATATGGACATAGTAGTGAATACCTATATAATGTGTATGTTGATGACATAAGTGGTTGCTTTAAATTTGTGATTATACAACAGATTGAGTACCCAAGGTTTTCAAGAGCTACATTTCTAAATTAAACACTTATCTACTTGAACCCTGAAGGCAAAAATTATCCTATCAAATGTGGCAACAAAACGCTCTGTAACCTACCATGTCCTATCCGAATGAGCTGTCGATTGGTCCGTTGCGTCCAGTTAATCGTTAACTCCCCTGGTGTATGTACATGTAAAGAACGTAGGTTGGTATTCTTAAACGCGTGTTTGTGAAATAAAACGAAGTACTTTGTATTCAATCTTGTCAGTTTATTAACCAAAGCGTGTAGCGTAGGTATCATAGGTATTAAGTTACGCCTGTTTATGGATATGCTTAGCAAAATCTGGGAGCACGGCGGTTCCCTCCTCCAAGTCGAGCACAAGGCAAACCGAAAAGAGGCAAAGACTAACCTAGTTAGGTATTATCTTTTTTTCGAAGCATTTCTTCGTATTTTCAAGTCTCTATCTAATAGCAATGGGGTATAGGGAAGGTTGGAAATTCTGCTCTTTTAATAAGAGTTCTTCTCAGACTCAGACCTCAAAATTTCAAGGTAGCTTCATTTGGTAGTAGTCATAAAAAAATGTAAATCTAAAAATTGAACCAACTACAAAAATCCATGAAAATAATTTTCTACCAGTCTGAAGTCGGTCGGTGCCTCAGCACAAGCCAGCAGGAGTCGACCTATAGTCATCTACCTATATTACGCACTTTATATTGGGCTTCAATCACTCTTGCTGGCTCGTGCTGAGCTGAGGCACCGACCGACTTCAGACTGGTAGAAAATTATTTTCATTGTTTTTTGTAGTCGGTTCAATATTTAATATAAGATACAATAGTTAAATATCAACTGCTCGTCACCTTTTATGAACGATTGCTTTTTCCGATGCGGAGACGTTCATTATTGAGGAGTCCTGGTGTTTCGGATCACCACCCGTTTTACCATATGCATTACGAGGAGCATAAATTGCTTAGCAACTATGTCAAAGTAATTTAAATTCAACCCGTGAAATACTAGTTATTGAGTAGTTACTCCGATGATTAACTGTGGTCTTCATCATCAGTTTCACTTCACCAAATGATGATCTTCAATAGCAAATGCACGAGTTACTGCTAAATATATCCAAATTACCATAGGTGTCCCTACAATATTTGAAGAGTTCCCTCGATTTCCTTAAGATCCGATCATCAGATCCTAATTTGCTGCTCCCATACCTAATTGAAAGCATTCTTAGACGATCTAAAAAAAAAACAAATTGGTTCATAAATGACGGAGTTCTGAGGTAACAAACATTAAATACATATATATATATATATATATATATATATATATCTTAGACTATATTTAGCTAAAATTTTGCACAGAGATAGCGTTTGATACCCACGTATAGGGAAAACCCATCAAACCCCGGAAGTTCAATGATAATGTAAACTATAGAGCCTGCGTTAGCTGGCACGGGTGCACGCGGAGCGGGCGGACGCCTGGTAAAATACAGGTAGAAAAAAAACCCTTTGCACTTGAGACGCGCAGTTACCGCTGCTTATAGTATTTCTCAGTAGACGTTCACCCACTCCGTGAAAACCGCGTCAGCAAGCGCCCTAAGAGCTCAGCCAAACTATTAGAGATATCGAAATGCCTTAAAGATTTCGAGATTCCTTCATTTGATAACCGATTTCTAATAGCATAATAAAATTAAGGTCTGGGCAACCTAATGTGGATGTGGAGCACTAAGAGCAAAGACTTTTTGTGAAGTCTGTTAACAACAGAACTATATAATACGGTATTTGTCAACTCCTGATTTTGCCATATCTAAGTATTATTATGAAAAAATATAGATAAACAGATAGTGTTTAGCGAAGGGAAAATTTAAATCGGTTGAAAATTGGATTTATAGTGTAGTAAGAAAGGATTTTTTAGTAAGAAAAAAAAGAAAGGGAAAGACAAAAACAGTCCAACTGATTCTGATTCGGATAAATCTGCAGACAATGTCATAGTTGTTGAAGACGATACTTTTAAAGGGTTGAAATTGTATGTTGAAGGGAAAGGAGGGGAGAGTCCTGGTTTGGCCGGGGTATTTTGTTTCAATATGACACAAAGTCCTTAGGTATTGAAAACTGTTTGGACCCGCTATGTATAGTCGTTAATTCAATGTTAAAATTATTCGCTGGGTGCGAGCTGGCGAAGTACTAGGTAGGGGTAATGAAATATATCTCGGCGCTCATAGTGGCCAAAATTAGAAATAATGTAGGCTATGTCATCTGTCATACAAGTAGGCATATGTCATTCCATTAACAAAGCAATTGGTTTAGACTTAACTACCTAATTTTAGTAATATATGTTTGTCTTATGATGCGAGCTTGAATTATTGAACACTGACCCTGTTTTGTTCTAAATTCCTCTACATCCCGGACATGTCCAGCAGATACCAACAATTTCCCTTTTGAAACGGTTTGTGGTTGAAATTTTATATTGGAGTGATACTCACAACCCGGTCTTCAAAACGATACTCATTTCGATTTGAAAACCATATTTAAATTATTACTAGCGATACAAGAACAATTATTACTTATGTTTACTATTAATTAAAGAAACCATTAAAGTAGCTTTATCTTTTTGTCTTACAGTAAAACTACAACTAAACATGAAGTAAAAAACCCTGACATAACCAAAATAAAACACTTTTTTAAAATTTTCCTAACCTCATTTAATTTTAATGACCAAAAATTAAATCACAAGCCTTTGTCCACCCAAATCACTGTATCACAGTAATTTTGTATTTTAAATTAATACGTGATATTTTTGATTTTTGTCACAAAGTCGCGATGAAATTTCAAAACGTCAGATCCTTAGAGCCAACAAAATTGAGGTGGCGCTGATATCGTGCACAGAGCCAATACCTGTCGACCTCTGCTAACCTTTTTTTACTATGTTGTAACCCTGTCTTTGTGGAATAAAGCCAATTACAGCTTTAAAGCCTATTTAGTTTTCATAAATATATACCATTTTAATTAATAATCTACATAACATCAATCCAAATGTCAATATAAATAAATATAAATATGTCATTTACATTTACATTTACATTAACATAGTTTGGTCAAAATATATTTATTTATGTCGAATAATAGATTTAGTTTCAAATAATTTCATCAATTCAGGTAAAGTATTGTTAAAATAGGAAAGTCTATTTAGATCTCGGTATCATGCAAATAATCGGGAAACTGAATGAAATATATAATGTTTTGCCTAAATGATAAGTTCAAAAATACTGTAGGTACACTAGATCGTCCGCCGTGAAAGTGATTCCCTAATAAAGCTCTAAAACACTCGGCACGTATGCTATAGTACCTACTTTCAGATAATTAATAGTCTTAAATATCGACAATATTCGATCATTGACTAAATGATCGATGCAAATTATAGCTTTCGAAATGTCGAAGGATTGTTCTTAGAATCTACCAACGGAGATTTTATGAGTATCAAACAGTTATGCGCACTGATGACCAGTATGAGCAAGCTAAATAATCTTGGTACAGTCAATGCCCTAACATAAGTATCCACTTTTCTATACAACTAGGGAGAAAAAGTGGATACATAAGTTAAATTAGGTTAAGGAACCGACCTTAATGGGGGTGAAATTGCAATTGTGAAAAAGCTGTTCGAAAACGGAAAATATACTAAAATTACATTAAATTCGAAACACAACTGTAGCTTCAATCCATTCTTGATCCATATTTTTTACTTTCGATTTCAATCACAGCGTTTCTCAGTTTATCAAAAATCGTGGTACAATCTAGACCACATAACGTCGTTTAGGCTTTATCAAGGAACAGAAGCGATTTTACCATAAGAAACAAGAGAATAAGATTGGCTACACAGTACTTTACTTTCGTCACGTTCACCATGAATGAGTTCTTTATATAATATGGCATTATAGCTACTTTGTAAATTTCAGAACTACAATCTGTGCCCTGCTCAGGTTGCCCAGCCAGCAGAGCTAAGAAACCTAGTAGAAAACCAACGCGAGCACCATCGCGTGTACCTACAGTTGCTGCACCGAAAGAGCCCTCCCTCGTTCCTGTGAAATTGCCTAGTGAACCTGAAAGGCAGCCCACTGTGATACCTGAACCTGTGCGGCAGCCAACTATAATACCCGAACCAGTAAGGCAGCCTACCGTGATACCTGAACCAGTAAGGCAGCCTACCGTGATACCTGAACCAGTAAGGCAGCCTACCGTGATACCTGAACCAGTAAGGCAGCCTACGGTGATACCTGAACCAGTAAGACAGCCTACGGTGATACCTGAACCAGTAAGGCAGCCTACGGTGATACCTGAACCAGTAAGGCAGCCTACGGTGATACCTGAACCAGTAAGGCAGCCTACGGTGATACCTGAACCAGTGAGGCAGCCTACTGTAGTACCCGAACCAGTCAGGCAACCGACTGTGGTACCTGAACCAGTGAGGCAGCCTACGGTGATACCTGAACCAGTGAGGCAACCGACTGTGGTACCTGAACCAGTAAGGCAGCCGACAGTGTTACCTGAACCAGTAAGGCAGCCTACTGTGGCACCCGAACCAGTAAGACAACCTACTGTAGCACAAGAACCGGTAAGGCAGCCTACGGTGATACCTGAACCAGTAAGGCAGCCTACGGTGATACCTGAACCAGTAAGGCAGCCTACGGTGATACCTGAACCAGTAAGGCAGCCAACTGTGGTTCCCGAACCAGTGAGGCAGCCAACTGTGGTACCTGAACCAGTAAGGCAGCCAACTGTGGTTCCCGAACCAGTCAGGGAGCCAACTGTTGTACCTGAACCAGTAAGGCAGCCAACTGTGGTACCTGAACCAGTAAGGCAGCCAACTGTGGTACCTGAACCAGTAAGGCAGCCGACTGTGGTGCCTGAACCAGTAAGGCAGCCTACTGTGGTACCTGAACCAGTAAGACAGCCTACTGTCGTACCTGAACCAGTAAGGCAGCCTACTGTGGTACCTGAACAAGTAAGACAACCTACTGTTGTCCCCGAACCAGTAAGTCAGCCTACTGTGGTACCCGAACCAGTAAGGCAGCCAACTGTGGTACCTGAACCAGTAAGGCAGCCAACTGTGATACCTGAACCAGTAAGGCAGCCTACTGTGATACCTGAACCAGAAAGGCAACCTACTGTAGTACCTGAACCAGTAAGACAGCCAACCGTGGCACCCGAACTAGTAAGACAACCTACTGTAGCACCAGAACCAGTAAGGCAACCTACAGTGGCACCAGAACCAGTAAGGCAGCCTACCGTGGCACCAGTACCATCAAAACAGCCTAGTGTGCAGCCCCCACCATCAAGGCACTCAACTATGGCACCCGTACCCTCAAGACATCCTACAGCACCTCCTCCATACGTACCATCAAAGCAGCCTAGTGCGGCACCCGTAGCAGCAAGGCAGCCTACTATGTTACCCCCACCATCAAAGCACCCTACAATGACACGCATACCGTCAAAACAGCCTGGCATGGCACCGGAACCCGAGCCAGAGAGACAGGAGCCAGAGCCAGCTCCTCGACTACAAGAACCCAGTCCTACTCTGTTTCTTAAGCATTCAACGCAATCCACGCAGTCGACTTATCACTCAATATTAAAACTCTGCGAAAAAATCTTGAATTATTGTCCTTGCGAGAGTGAACAATATGACGATGAGTATTTATACGGACCGTGCCGTGGTTCTCTCATCAATGCGAATTTAAGATGCCCTTTTAGGGGAGAAGATGATCAGGACCACCCCCCAAAGAAAAACGCAGACACCAAAGTACCTTATCGCATAGAAGTGGCAAGTGGTGTTACGCTATGCTTAGATGACAAATTGCGGCAATTCCTTACGGATCCTTGTCCATGTGCAAAGATAAAAGAGGATGAAGCTGCTCGTAACAAGAATCCATCGACTCAAAACTTAGGAGGACTCCAAGAAGTAGCTTTAGCGACTCAAAGGGCTCGTGCAGAAACAATGGAAGCCTATGAACAAGCGTATGTTCCTCGAGTACATCGCGAACCTAGTGTGCTTAGACAAGTAGCCGGTGAACAGTATAGTCCACCAGTTGTTCAAAATGTACAAGTACCAGCTTACGAACCAATGCCCGTTCCTCGAGAACGTGCCGTAGAAAGTCTTTATACACGCCCATCCCAAATACCCACTCCATATGGACAAATGGTTGCTCCATATCAACAGGCTCCTTATACACGAATGGATGTGCCTTACGCACGCATGGACGCCCCTTTTGCACGCATGGAAGCCCCTTATGCACGCATGGATGCACCTTTCGCTCGCTTGGAGGCTCCATACGTTCGCATGGAAACCCGTTACGAACAAGAGGGATCCCCCTACGAACAAGCGGGAACTCTCTACGACCAAATAAGTAGCCCGCAAGGGCAAAAAAGAGGATCCTCTTATGGAGGGTCTCAAAAACATATGATGGGGTGTTCTTATGGACAAATGGGTGATAATCAAAGACAAAGAAGAGGATGTGGGTGCAAAACAGACCAAATGCGTAACACGCAAGGACAGAAGAGAGGATCCTCGTACGGAGGCTGTCAGCAGCAAATGAGAAGATCCTCTTACGCGCAAATGGCGCGTACTCAAGGCCCGCTCAGAAGAGGCTACGGGCAAACGAGAGGTTCTCAAGCGCAAGCAAGCCTCTGTTCCTATGGTCCATCAACCAGAAGCCCTCAAGGCCAACCTAGACTGTATCCAACGGCGCAACAGTCAGCTTCTCGACATCGCCAAATGAACTCTTATGGGCCTTATGGACAATATGCGGTTACTCCGTATGGACAAGCAGCGACTGCCACTTACGGACATTTAGGAGGGCTCCAGGGACCAATTAATGGATTCACTTACGGACAAATGTCTGGTCTTCAAAACCAAATGAGTGACGACCCCAATTGGCAAATAGGAGCCCCTGAACAAATAACTGGCAACAGTTATTTACAAGTCGCGGGTCCATCGACTAGTCGATCGGGAATGCTGACACCCACCTACTACCGGAATCCCCAAAGGAACAATTATGCAATTGAAAACATAGAACCCGAGAATAGTTATGATGATTATCAACAGGAAACAGGCGTTAATACGCTATTTAACAGAACATCCATCCACAGCGGATGCTGGCATAACCCACCGGAACCCAGATATCGAAAAGAGTTGAAAAAGATGAAATCAGCTATAGCGCAGACCATGTCAAAGCGTAAGCTTAAACGGAGGAGCCAGATAGGTCATGATGCCGCTATGAATCAGAACATATGGGCATAGTAGTGAATACCTATATCATGTGTATGTTGATGACATAAGTGGTTGCTTTAAATTTGTGATTATACAACAGATTGAGTACCCAAGGTTTTCAAGAGCTACATTTCTAAATTAAACACTTATCTACTTGAACCCTGAAGGCAAAAATTATCCTATCAAATGTGGCAACAAAACGCTCTGTAACCTACCATGTCCTATCCGAATGAGCTGTCGATTGGTCCCTTGCGTCCAGTTAATCGTAAACTCCCCTGGTGTATGTACATTTAAAGAACGTAGGTTGGTATTCTTAAACGCGTGTTTGTGAAATTAAACGAAGTACTTTGTATTCAATCTTGTCAGTTTATTAACCAAAGCGTGTAGCGTAGGTATCATAGGTATTAAGTTACGCCTGTTTATAGATATGCTTAACCAAAAAGAGCTGCAAACCGAAAAGAGGCAAAGACTAACCTAGTTAGGTATTATCTTTTATCGAAGCATTTCTTCGTATTTTCAAGTCTCTATCTAATAGCAATGGGGTATAGGGAAGGTTGGAAATTCTGCTCATTTAATAAGAGTTCTTCTCAGAGCCCCAAAGCCTTTCGACGCATAACACCACAAACGCAAAATACCGACTCAACGCAAAAAACCACTTTAGCATAATACCAACCTACTCTTTGATACCAACTACGCATAACACCAACATGAATTTAAGCATAATACCATATACGCGAAATACAAACTGTCCCATTACGAGAAATACCAACCTACCATATCGCTCACCTGATCGATGATGAGTTAATTTTGGTGAAATGAAAAGATATGGTGCAATGTGCAACATATTTACTATGTATTTTCCTTAGACTTATTGAAGAAATTATGAAACCGCAAAATTTATTAGCTCAAGGACTTGTTTCATTAAGTTAATTATGTCTTGAACATGTGCTAGTTATCCACTAACTCCGTCCAAGCATTATTTTCCAGTTATTGATACACAAGACTCTAATTAAGGAATATAAAAGTTATATTCACACATCACTTTTGCTCCGCATATTTGGTACCTGCACCAATGTATCCCGACATGCAAGCAGTAGCAGCAGCATCTTTCTGCTGCTCTAGTCTGCGTAGGATTCTTCATGCTATTTCTTAAATCGATATTACTATATTATTATAATCTAGGTACTTAGAAAAACTAAACCTCTACATAAACACCAGCTGTTGTTTTTTATATACCACTTCGATTGCATTTTACAAGTCCCAGTTGGTGTTTTACATTTGTGGTATTTTGCGTACTTGCAAAACACCACAAAACGTCAGGTTGGTGTTTTGCGTTTGTGGTGTTATGCGTCTAAAGGCCCCAAAGTTTCAGGGTAGCTTCATTTGGTAGTAAATTCATAAAAATAGGATACTACATGATAGACTGATTAAATCATCAAAAATAAACAAATTCTTAGACAATATTTAGCTGAAATTTCGCACAGAGATATCGTTTGATACCCACGTATAGGGATAACCCATCAAACCCCGGTAGTTCAATGATAATGTAAACTTTAGGGCCTACGCTAGCTGGCACGGGTGCACGCGGAGCGGGCGGACCCCTGGTAAAATACAGGTAAAACCCTTTGCACGCGAGACGCGCAGTTAGCGCTGCTTATAGTATTTCTCAGTAGACGTTTACCCACGCCGTGCAAACCGCGTCAGCAAGCGCCCTAAGAGCTCAGCCAAACTATTAAGAGATATCGAAATGCCTTCGAGATTTCGAGATTGCTTCATTTGATAACCGATTTCTAATAGCATAATAAAATTATGGTCTGGGCATCCTAATGTGGATGTAGAGCACTAAGAGCAACGACTCTTTTTGTGAAGTCTGTTAACAACAGAACTATATCTGTAATATAAAAGTGAACCGCCAGAACGGGACATAAAAAACGAGACAGAGCAGGATGGCGCTCTACAACACCATTTTGACAAGTTTCTCCCAAACAACGCATTATTTCTCTGGAATTTTAAAGCAATTCGATTTTTTGAATACATTTGTATTTTAAGAGTTGCGATGCCAGTGTTGCCATTCAGGGAAAAGAAATCTATTCATTATCCTGCATTGCAGTCTGTAAAGCTCTTTCCCCATTCATTGCCGCGCGCCAGATTACGCTGGGCTTAGAGTCATGAAATTTGGCATGTAGATAGTTGGATGTCTGAAAACACATAGGCTACTTTTAGTCCAATATTCCCACGGGATAGTTGTTCTTAACACAACACGATTACGATAGATATTTTCCCACAGGAATTTTGTAAAATCCCAAAATTTCAATTGTAACTACAGGTACCAGATCGAATAGTTTACGCGTGCGAAGCCACGGTAAACTCTAGTAATTATATAATTAGCGACGATCAATCTTAAGCCGAGTTCAGACTTGCGAGATTTACAATGCTGCGCTCGATTGACCCACTATAAACTCGTTGGCTTTACGGCCTCGCAACTTGCACGATTTTTCTTGCAATTCTAAACTCGGTTTTACAATATTCTCAACGGCAAAAATCACTACTGCCACCGAGTCACACTGAATCGATGCGAAAGACCCTTTATGTCGACAAGACAGCCTCTATCATCATCATCATCAAGGTTACCTGCAGCTGCGTGTCGTCAGTCCAACTAGTCGGAGGCTTGTCTCTCCTTCCTCTGTCGGAGGCCGACCAACGCAAGGTGCGCTGACAGCGGCGACATTTTCGGATAGTATGCAGATGGCCACTGAGACCTACTTCCGCTTTACTTTACTCTTGTTACACGTTCACTCTGGCGACATATCAGTCCATAATCCTGGCTTTCAGTCAACTAAAAACGGTTTACGAATATTAATGAATAATAAACTCTAATACCTTAATTATAGAGTGCATGTTCCGATATTTTTGACCACCTAAGCCGCTTTGGACAGCTGTTCTTGACACAACCTCAATGAAGACCATGATCTAAATTGTGGGAATTCCCAGAGGAATTTTGTAAAATCCGGTAATTTCAATTGTAACTACCAGATCGAATAGTTTAAGCGTGCGAAGCCGCGGGTGAACTCTAGTATTATAAATGCGAAAGTTTGTTTGTGTGTGTATGTTTGTTGCTCCTTCACGCTAAAACGGCTGAACGCATTTGGATGACATTCGGTACGTAGATAGCTGAACGTCTGGAATAACTCATAGGCTACTTTTTATTCCGATATTCCCACGGGATAGGGATAAAAACTTGAAATTTCAATCGCTGGGTTTAGAGTCATGAAATTTTGCACAGTTGTTCTTAACACAACCTCAATGAAGATCACGATATACATTTTGGGATTTCCCAGGGGAGTTTTGTATAATCCCGGAATTTCAATTGTCACTACCAGATCGAATAATTTAAATACGCATGCGAAGCCGCGGGTAAACTCTAGTAATACATAATCCAAGACTTTTCTTCTGCTGTTCTTTATTACTAATCCGACATTGAACATCAAAGTCTTACATATTGATATCGGCACGACCGATTAAAGAAAATTAAAAAATAAATCTTTACAATAAATAAAATAATCTTTTAACGTCATTACGTACACAGACATGCATTGGCGCTTGTATAACTGTCATTAAAAAAAATAGTCAATAACTTTTAACTACAAATTCAGAGAAACCCAGAAACATGTACCATCAGCCAAAGAAGTGTTATCAATTTTAAACAAGTTCCTATCAAATGAATATGTCGCTAAAGTCGAACTTTCAAGTTGACAGACACGTCTATTGGCATTATTGTTTGACATGCAAACGATTATCAACTTTAGGGTGGTAGACCACATATTTGGCTGATGGTACACACTAACCAACACGTTCGGCAGCCGGCCACGGCCGCTGGCACGACGACCACGCTCGAAGACGCTGGTGTGGGGGGTCTCTAAAATTGCAAGCTCAAGGCTGGCTGGCCACTGACTGGGCTGAGCGAGGCAGCAGTGTATGTATGTGTCAAATTAAATCCTAAAGCTAAATAAACTGGGTATTCATTGGTTATTCTTATTAGGCAAAGTAGGTACAGTCAGCGTCATATAGTACGTAGCAGTCAAGATCACCAAATACTTGGAAACATCCAAATAGTCGTTAACATTGACCCAATCAAGGCGATCAAATTGCTCAGGACATCCATCGCGTACAAATAAATCGGAGCACGCACATCACCACTAGTAGCGTAGCAGCCACAATATCCAAAAGTATGGGACACACTAGAAAACTGAGCTTTATATAAAAGGTTTAAGGTTTAATCTCGTGTTGAGTGCGAATTAACACGTCAGATTCTACTTTTGTTTTGACAATCACCGAAAGAGTACCAACTTGTCAGTGATCGTTCCGTCTCTTTCATTTGGAGCCTGACGGCTTTTTTCACATTTTTATTTACATTGTCCGAATTCCGGATTAACGGATTTCCTTTTAATATGGCTTGAATTGGCCAGTATAATTACATTATAAAAGAGTTTTTATTTAATGAAAAAGGTAATGACATGTGCATTTTGCACCAAGAGACTGAAAATGGAACACCATTCACATTATATTAAAGAGGACTAGCTAACTGGATCATTGGACCTTACACGGTATGTAATAAAGTCAAGTTTCCTGCGGTGTCCCATACTTTTGGATACTTTGGCTGCTACGGTATAATGTCGGCTTGAATGTTATAAAGTATGTGGCGACGTGCGTGCTCCACTATATTTGTACACGATGGATTTCTCGAACAATTTGACCGCTTTGACTGATTCACTGGTAATGACTATTTTGTATGTTTCCAAGTATTTGGTGATCTTGACTGCTACGTACTATATGACGCTGACTGTACCTACTTTGCCTAATAAGAATAACCAATGAATACCCAGTTTATTTAGCTTTAGGATTTAATTTGACACATACATACACTGCTGCCTCGCTCAGCCCAGTCAGTGGCCAGCCAGCCTTGAGCTTGCAATTTTAGAGACCCCCCACACTAGAGTCTTTCGAGCGTGGTCGTCGTGCCAGCGGCCGTGGCCGGCTGCCGAACGTGTTGGTTAGTGTGGCCAGGCCACACGCAGTCGCTCGTCGCTTGTCTGCAGCGATAAATCCGGTCACGTGACCCCATTTTGAATGTGATTTTGAATTTCCCGCGACTCAAAAAAAGTAGCGTCAAGTCGCCGCGTCGAGCAGCAGCGACAAGATGGCTGCTTGCAGGAATGATCTTGGTCTTGGAAGCTGATTTCTTAATCTCATTTAGTAGCAGTCGTGGCAGTGGTACAAATAAAATAAATTGGAGTAAATGAAAAAAAAAAATAACAGTGTTTTAGCCGAAATTGAAGGTTTTTTTTTCCAGCGATAAAGCTCAACATTTTCAGCTTTATCGCTATATGTCACGTGACCAGATTTGACGCTGGAAACGAGCGTCGAGCGATTTGCACTTTTGCATGTGGCCGCGCCTTTACGCAGCACTGGCGTCGCGTCGCGCGAATCAGTGCACTTGTTCGCAATAAACGTTAGGCTGGCACCGCGGTAGCGCAACGCCAGCGCTGCGTAAGGCCTGCGTTCGGCAGCTGGCCAGCGCTGGCGTCGCGTCGCCGCGGCGTCGATGTCGCGTTGACGCTGGCACGACGACGACGCTCGAAACACGCTAGTGTGTTGGTGGGGGGTCTCTAAAATTTACAGATAGCGTGTGAGGTTGTCAACAAATCAGGGGGCCTACCATGATCTTTTCATAAACGATCCAAACGCAGAGCAGTTCAATTTAGGCACCTAAACTGAATCGTCGAAATTGGTACCACGACGTTTATTTCTCAGAGCTGAGTCTCAATGGCTTACAAGTGAATGAAAGATCGATATTGTCTCTGGTCCGTAACTGAAACGCTAATGCAAACCAAATATTGTATACTAAAACCTCTTTATTTTGGAAAAACCATAACTCTATGTCATTCCGTGTTCTTAGCAAACGTTGTGTTGATTACAAATAAAATGTTTACGCTGTCACTAATCCACGAGTCTCTTTTCTCACTGAAAAATTAGTTTTATCAATGAGGAGTTAAGAAGCACAATGTCGTGGGTACCTATGAAAAGTTATAAAACTTAAAGTTCTTGAAACATAAAAAATATTGCAAGTAAAACACTTGAAATTCCAAAAGAATTGACAGAATGAGTAACTTATACTGAATCGCTAAATTTGACACTGATGCGATTCAATTCCCACTCAAGTTAAGCGTCATGGTGCGAAAACCGCTTGAAGTGAGTGAATGAAAATGTCTGTATCGCTGTCGCTGAACCGTGCTTGAACTGAATCGCAAAAGTAACGTCATGGTACGAAATAGCGATGCAGTTCAGTTTAGAGCCTAAACTGAATCGTATTAAGAGAGCGTGGTAGGCCCCCAGATCCTAAAGTTTGTTGAATATGAATAGTATTGTGATTTAATTCGATATGCTTGTTACGATTTACTATTAATAGCAGTTTCGTCGTCTCTGCCAGGTTCAGAGCGCATTTAAATGCTCATTAGTGCGTTCATGTTAATTGACCTCTCTGAATGCGGGTTATCTCTTCATTATTACTACTAAATGTGCATCGGCGAAGTCGCCAATAACTAGTACATGCTTACATTTATACTTACAAAATAATACCTTACCCTAACGAACAATTTTTGGTTTTTTTATATTGCGTGAATTGTTTTGCTTTTTGAACGACAAGTCTGCACTACTTATTTAGAAATAATTTAATAAACATTATCTTTCTTCGTATTACGTATTAAACTTCGATTTTTGAGCAATAGAAATGACAACTATAATTTCATATTATGTGAAAAGCATGCCTCCAGAAAAAATAAATAAAGGTAGTTTAGTTGCTTTGTTCAAAAAACCGAAATATAACATAGAACATAGTGTCTTAAGGGCGGTAAATAAGGAATTACAAACGAGAGTCTATTAGAAGCCCGAAGTCGAAGACTGAGGGTTTTAAGGAGCGGATTTCGTAATTCTAGTACCGCCCGTGCGACATACAATGTTTTTCATCACATTTGCTAGTAAAATTGTATATTTCTAAAAGAAAAAATATAATTCTTCCAAATATTGGCGATACTTAGGCTGCGCTCTTGTCAGCGCCGCCCTCCGCCGCAACGTGCGTGTGCATGTGGTCCATGTAGTCCTGCAGCAGCACCATCAGTACGGGCACTGACTCATTGACCGACCTTGGGCTTCATGACAAGAAAATGTGTACGCGCAATGACTCATGCGACCGACCACGGGCTTCATGACAAGCACATTAAGGTCGAGGGTTTTATTTGGGGGGTTGCAACTAAGGTAGCCTGCATGTTACGACACTGTTTACGAGCAAGTGTGATGAAAAATAGTTTACGTGACTGTTACATATTAAGGGCCTGGGCACATGTCGCCGGTACGGTGCCGTCTACGGTGTCACGGCGCGGCGCCGTCAAACGGCGTCGTGCCTAAACACGGTGCCGCGTACGGTGCCGTACACGGCGCCGCGAACGGCGTCGTACCACGGCGCGGTGCCGTGGTACGACGCCGTGCACGGTGCATCGCTTGGTAGTTTAACTAGTTTTCGTTTTGCTGCTGAACGCATAACACGCAAGTACAACCATCGGTTCAAATATACAAAACAATTGTCGTTTTAAATATATACAAGTATACGGTTTTTGCCTTGACATGGACCAAGAAAAACGTATTCTCCTGCTCCTACTGCTAAGACGACGAATGAAGAAAAAACAGAAACGAAGATATTGGGTGAATCCATACATGTCTTTAATGAACCATGATGGAGGTCATTTTAAGAGAAAATATGAAGCACTGAAAATATGTGGGATGACAAATTTTACGATTATTTTAGAATTTCCATATCAACTTTTGAAGAACTGTTATCCAAGATAGCGAGTCGTATACAAAAGCAATACGTATTCGGAAAACCTGTTGAGCCTTTGGAAATGCTTGGATTAACTATAAGGTAAGAAATAAAATTAAACTACAAGCGATGCACCGTGCACGGCGTCGTACACGGCACCGCGCCGTGGTACGACGCCGTTCGCGGCGCCGTGTACGGCACCGTACGCGGCACCGTGTTTCGGCACGACGCCGTTTGACGGCGCCGCGCCGTGACACCGTAGACGGCACCGTACCGGCGACATGTGTCCAGGCCCTAAGACGCATTAGAACACGACAACAACAGCACACGAGTTTTTGCGTAATTGTGTACAGTTACGTACACTCCTTTATCTTCACACATAAAAAAAATATATTTGCCACAAGACAAATTGAACATCAAAAAAACTAATGACGCTAATATTATTTAATACGAGTGAGAGGGACGGTACGATACGAACTTCGATTTTCGAATTCCGTAGTAGCCCCCCTGGTGTGCCCTTCTTAACCGTGGTCCGGTTGTGTAGTCCGGCCAGCCGGACTGTGGAAAATTTCTTTTTTCGATTGTCCGGTGGCGATACTGTTTGGTTGGTTGTACATCTGTACACTGTACCTTGGTCCGGTAATATCGCCACCGAACAATCGAAAAGTACAAATTTTCCATAGTCCGGCTGGCGAACGCGAACAAATCCCCCATAATGTTCTCACAATCATAATGATCCTGTGGCACAAAAGTACACTGCCAAAATATACAATCGACATAACGTGTAATGGTTAAATTGTCTCGAGGCCTAAACGACACAATACATATAAATATGTCTCTATCTATCTAACTATATATATATATATATATATATAATATATATATATAACCTTGTTGCTCACCTAATGGACTAGGAGCATTGGACGCTCTTTAAAAGCTATTATTGTCAATAATGTCCTTGCTCACTCAACTTTGAGCATTTGGCAGCTGGTACTTGGGAGATCCTGACAGTGGCACCAAATGTTTGTGAAAATGTTAGTCAAGCACATACGCAAGATATTGTGAACGTTATGCGGAAAGCAATAATTTTCATTCATTCTACAGTTTCAAATGTGCTTACATTCTGCATTTATTACAAGTGGTTAAGATTTTCCATGGTCCGGTTGACCGGACAGCTGAAAATTATTTCTTTTCCTTGGAGCGGTTAACCGTATCACGGAAAAAATAAATTTTCCACAGTCCGGCTGGCCGGACTACACAACCGGACCACGGTTAAGAAGGGCCTGGTGTGGAATGCGAATACCACGACTGCTGGAACTGACTAGCTTCTAAGCCTTTTTTTATGTTAACTACCTCCTTATACATAACATTTTTAAACCACCATTATCCTCCTATAAGTCTTCTTTCTTAAAATACGATATTAACTGTATCCTCCTGAGTCCTGACTTTTTTAACAAACTTAGTGCTTAAGACCTAGACGTGGTTGACCTGCTTTGTTATTTTGGATATTATTTCAAAATTCTTAGAATTCTTTATTTAATGAACAATTTGTACTTTATAAAGTACATTCAAGGTCCGCCAGGATTGCTACCACCATCTTGCTCGCTAAACTTGCCGTGAAGCAGCAGTGCTTGCACTGTTGTGTTTCGGCGTGGAGAGTAAGACAGCCGGTGAAATTACTGGCACTTGAGGTATCCCATCTTAGGCCTCTAGGTTGGCAACGCATCTGCAATACCCCTGGTGTTGCAGATTTATATGGGCGGTGGTGATCTCTTACCATCCAGGTTTGCCATCCAGTCGTATAAAAAAAAAAAAAGAAAATCGGCCATTATTCTTAGCGTTAATTGGTCCTTTATAAAGTACGTGAGGGCTCAGGAGGTTAAATATACGTACGTATATATATAATCTTATGCTTTTCAAGGCTAGAGTGAATAGGCTGTTACTGAACCAGTGAGATAGACCTTTGGCCTCTGCACTTAACATCAGATGAGATAGGGGTCCATCACGGTCATTTATATATAAAAAAAACCGGCCAAGAGCGTGTCGGACACGCACGAGATAGGGTTTCGTAGCCATTACGAAAAAATTAAGTAATATTTTTCTAAGGATTTTGTATTTTATACGGAATCTTCCAAGTTTAGGTATATTTTATACCTTAGGCTGCTATTTACTCATAAATTACTACTAATTCTCAAGCAAACTTAGCCGTTATAGTTTTCCTTGAAAGTTTGATATACTTACTACCATTCTGAATTTTTTCAAATTTTTCCACCCACCGGTTTAGATTTTAGAGGGGGACGCTCGATTTTAATGAAAATTTGCACTTTAAAGTTGAATACTTCGCAAACAAATCACTGAATCAAGAAATCGTCTTAGCAAACCCCTAATGGTTTTAAAATACCTATCCAACGATACCCCACACTATAGGGTTGGATGAGAAAAAAAAACACCCTCACTTTACGTCTATGGGAGGTACGCTAAAAAAATTTTTTTGAATTTTTAATTATACTATTTTGTCGGCATAGTTTACTTATATATCCGTGCAAAATTACAGCTTTCCAGCATTGATAGTCCCTGAGCAAAGCCGCGGACGGACAGACAGACAGACATGGCGAAACTATAAGGGTTCAGTTTTTGCCATTTTGGCTCCGGAAACCTAAAAACCTTAATTCTTCTTCTTAGTCGGACACTCTTGTCAGAGTGGTCGTGGTTGCGCAGACGAGGTACACGGAGAGATGTTCGGTGGGTCGCAGACGTTTTCCCTTAAAAACCTTAATTCACCAATCAATTATTCCATGATTTATATTATTTTTTCTTAATCATTATAACAATTGCAGCCCGAACAAGAATTAAAAAAACCTCGCCATACACCACGGAAAACTACTGGAACTAATTTCTTCAACAGTTAATAAAGACGTCATTAACGCTATCGTCAATTGCTGTCAAAGCTAAGTGACGATTGTGCGTGGTCTATTTCTTGGATTGTGAGTTATTTGTGCGCTAAAATAAAATGCCAAAAAATATGACGAAGTATTTTTCGGAGAGAAAGTCTGTAGGATTCATTATATTTCCTCTAAACAACATCACCGATCTTGTTGTCAACATGACTTGTAAGTACATCATATAGTGTATAGAATGGAAATTGGCTAGTGTGGAAATAAATTGATCAAAGTAACAGTCTTATTTAGAAAAACTATTGAACTTGAGAATTATTAGTAGTTTATGAGTAAATAGCAGCCTAAGGTATAAAATATACCTAAACTTGGAATATTCCGTACAAAATACGAAATCCTTAGAAAAATATTACTCTTTTTTTTTCGTAATGGCTACGGAACCCTATCTCGGGCGTGACCGACACGCTCTTGACCGGTTTTTTCTAAAATACTGTTTATTGCCCTTCTCATGCCTAAATCTGCCTAAATATACATCATTTCTTGTAAAAAACGTTGGCATCCCTATATATAAAATGCATCACGTAGATTGTACTCGTAGAGTTAAATGACACGAACAAGTCCAAGCTACTTGTTGGCCGATGCGTTCTCGTCTTCGCCGTTGCATTCGAGCCATAGTTCCTGGAGCGTCTTGGTGGAGTAGCGCGTGACGAACCCGAGACTCTTCACGTTCACCTCCCGATATTTCTGAGTGTCCAGTAAACGGATCGCGTGCTCGGGGCACACTAGGGACTTCTTGCCCGTCAAGCCGATTACCTGAAAATAACAGTTTTCTTGTACCTCGTTGCTGTGGTTACGTCCCCTGGACAACTCTAGTTTCTATGTTTTTGTGGCTAAAATTTCGTAACTAGAAGCCCAATATTTTATGGACTAAGTATCTCCTAAGCCCCAAGTACAGTCGAGTTTATAAAATTTGATCATAAATATCTGAACACGCTTCTACGCCGTTAACTATAGAGTCGTGTTCAGATATTTTTGATCAAAATTTTACTCACATGTCTACGAACTCAACTGTACAGTCACGTCTAAAAGTATGCATACAAAAAAAATTTGAAAAATATGTAGCCACACATTTTCATCATAAATATGTATCTATTACTGACACCAAAAAATTGTATTCATTAAACTGTTTCAGTATTATGTAATCACAAAATGCTTCAGAAAGTTGCATACTTAAATAAATTCCATTTAAATGTATCCACCTCGTAGGCAAAATAAGTATACATGAATGGGTTCCATATACATATAACCACACCAATTTGGTAAATATTTGTATACGCCGTTTGATTCATAAATATGTATCCAGACTGCAACAACAAACCTTGTCTGACTGGCATAGAATCGTAAGTTGTATATTTAACTGATTTGACAATTCACGAAAACAGTGCGGACTTGTCACTGCATACGTCTATCTCACGATTATTCTATGACGCACTTGACAGTCCTTAGATTGAATTGACTTGTAAATATTGAGTATTTCAGTTTAGGGTCATTCTCAGAAAGGTGCACTAAGCATTTTTTTGTTTTTATTTTAATTATATTGTTAATTGTTAGTGGTAGAGCCGCACTGTAGCCAGTTCTTGGTTTGCAGTACGAATGGGCGGGCTATATATAATATATCTTGGGTATCATCGATTACGATAGCTGTAATTTTTTTAAAACACAATGAATATAAAGAATTGACAACAAGAGACATCATTTGCACTTGTCCACACTTCCAACACTTCACATTAAAGTGAATAGATAAAGATGTATAGACTAAAGATAGAAAACACTACCTATTTGTAACTTCAGATAGGTTATATATTATAAAAGAAAGTCACTGGCTTCATGGAAGAACTTCATTTTAAAATCAATTACTTACATATACTTATACTGTCAAGTGCAAGATCGCCATTCTGTCATCGTCATTCAGAAGCTGTCTTCTATAATTAAAATTACAATGATTAAAGATTGCAAATTATAGATGCTTCAGTGGATCTGTCCTCAGTGGATGACCCGAACAACTTGATCGCTTTGGCTTAGTCGATATTAATGACCACTCTGGACGTTTCCAAGTATTTGGTGATCTTGATGGTGTATAAAAAATTAAATATATCCATACCAAATTTCATCCAGCTCACTCCAGTCAGTTCATCCCCATTTTTTCCCTTAAGGGTTGCTTTTGGAGATAAAAACTAAGTACCCTATGTTCAGCCCCTTGACAGTCGAAACCAGTCGGTTTCGACGTGATACCGGAACAGACAGAGTTACTTTCAATTCATCACTCCATAGTATAAACAAAGTCGCTTTTTTGTCTGTACGCTTAGATCTTTCAAACTACGCAACGGATTTTGATGCGGTTTTCACAAATAAATAGTGTGATTAACGGTGTCTATGTCTATGTATACCGTAAGCGTGTTGTGCCGGAACGAGTCACCAGTATATAATATTATTTTAATGGAGTATGGATTCGTAGTATGTATGTCCCTGCCCGCATGCAGGTTACGAAAGAGACAAAACAGTAATTCTTCAAAACGAATCAAAATATCAAATCGTGTTTACATATTTATGAATCAAACGGCGTATACAAATATTTGCCAAATTGGTGTGGTTATATGTATATGGAACCCATTCATGTATACTTATTTTTGCCTACGAGGTGGATACATTTAAATGGAATTTATTTAAGTATGCAACTTTCTGAAGCATTTTGTGATTACATAATACTGAAAAAGTTTAATGAATACAATTTTTTGGTGTCAGTAATAGATAAATATTTTTGATACAATGTATGACTACATATTTATGCAACCTTGTTTTTGTATACATATTTTTAGACGTGACTGTACATTAATAGCATTTACTATAACAGTTTTTTTTTTAAGAAACTCTGCTGTCTCTTAAACAACGGTACAGAATAACAAGCAAAAAAAAAGTTGTTTGACCCATTTTAATAAAGTTGGCCTAATTTTCTTTGTCAAAAGTGTCAAGGCAGGGCTATTATGAAATTCGAAAATCTGAAGTTCGTATCGTACCGTCCCTCTCACTATCGTATTAAATAATATAAGCGACAGCGGGACGGCAAGATACGAGTGTGATAGTGCCAGGTCACGCAGCCAGGCAAGGGACACAAGTAGCTCGACCTATCTCCCACGTACCTTGGAGAAGTAGAGCGTCGAGCGGCAAAACTCGCATTCGTCCTGATTCCGCGCCGTCCACGCCTGGGACTGGGACTCCTCGTCGGGCTCGCTGATTTGCACCACCAACTGAGAACAATGATTCATTATCGCCATTGTTATTTGTAGTAGTATTATACTTGATAGATTCAAGTCGTTCAAATGCAGACAATTTGTAAGGCTGGAGTCAAATTTACGGGACCTCCCGAGTCTAACCCCCTTATTCATAAACGACAATCAAACCTATTTTAGTTAAAATGACGTTAAAATTCGTTTGTCCTTATCTGTCACTTCGACATTTGTATTTGTTAGAAAGGGACAAAGCATTTGTTAGTTAACATATAGGCTTGTTAAGTTTTATGAATAAGGGGGTAAGGCTGGAAACAGTGCTCGACCGTCGGTCAGCGCAGCTATATCTATGCAAGTCTATGAATGTGTTGACAGCTACGCTGACGGTACGCATGTGATTTGGTGCGCGCGTACGGTCGGCCGAGCCGTCGGTCCGGCTCGTCGGTCGCGCGGCGTCGGTCGACCGACGAGCTATAAGATTGTATGGATGCGTTCAGTGCTTCGCTGACGAAGCGACCGACCTGTGAACTGTACACACGCGTCGCAGTACGCCGTCAGCGTAGCACTGAATGAATTTTCGCAACCGACGGTCAGCGCTGACGGTCAGGACGTACGGTCGGGACGTACCGTCGGTCGAGCACTGTTTCCAGCCTGAAAACGCATTACTCTCTAGAGTCCAGTCTTTTTGGCCTAAAACTCAACTGATTTAATACGAATCTGTCCTGGCACGCCTAAAGGCTTTTTTCGAGTGTCATCAGATTCCTGTGGCGCTCGATCACGTCGGTAAACTTTCAATGAGGGCTACCGTTTACGCGCTCACCAGTTGGCGCCACTGTAGACAAAGGTCCCGCCTGAAGTATAGTGGTTAGTTTGTTGTTACGAGCGTGAAAACAAAATTTACATTCAAATCATATTTAATAGCTTAAAACCGTACCATAAAAATATCGAGCATGCCACAGTGTTGCGTAGTCCCATTTTGTTCGGAAAAAGGGAGGACAAAGGTTTCCGAAAGACAAAACTGTCTCAAAACACAGACATTCATTGCCCCGTAACGCATTATGTGCCATAATTAATTTCAGGTATTGCAAAATATTCACAAAATGATCCTAATTATATTTATAACCCGCGTAGCTCACCCAAAAACAGTAACATTTGACATTTCGGAGACCTCACGCTACACTAGCGCCTCTAGCGGCGAATTCATACGCGATAGCCCTCATTAGAACCCGTGCTATAACGTGTCAATATCCCTTATTGGTGGTTAGTCGGTGGTTGATTAGTGGTCGGTTGGTCGTTGGTTGTTGGTCGTTGATTGGTCGTTGATTAGCGGTTGGTTGGTCATACCTGCAGCCCCCTGCGCTCCAGATTGCGGCGGTGCTCCATCTCCTCGCCCACGAGTGTGGCCAGCACGGCGGGTAATACTCGGCGCGGCGCCACGCGGTCACCGCCGCCGCTCACGAGCAGCTGTTCCAGCGAGAACATGGTCGGCTCGCAGCTGTTTCGCAGCTCCTGTTGAGGTGTGAACGTATGATCAAGACGGCTTCTAAGAGCCTTATCACACTGGCGTTTGTGGGCGAGTTGGAAGCGAGACGAGCGCGTTCGCCGCGAGCGTCGCGTCGCATCGCGATATCAGGGGGTAGTACGAAATTCGACCAGACAAGATACGAAGAACGAATTTTGCACTTCTTATACTTCGTTTTTTTTTTAGCATTAAAAAGAAGGTAAGCGATCTTGATGTGTGTTTTTATTGACAAACACATTTGAAAAATAAGTCACAGCTAACATGTAACAATACGGTATTTGACTATTTTGTATATGTTTTATAAATTAAAATTCACAATGCCTGTTATCGAATAGAAAAACAATTTTTATGCTACCTTTACATATAACAAAGTTATAAAGGTTTAAAATTGAAGATTAGACAGAGAAAGACATACTGGCATGTGACGTCACACGCCAGTACCGCCATACTTGCTGCATAGAGGAAAGCGTTTGAGAAAGAGACAGGTATATAGATTTTTTCAAAAAATCCCAATTTTCAACCGATTTAAATTTTCCCTTCGCTAAACACTATCTGTCTATCTATATTTTCATAATAATATTAAGATATGGCAAAATCAGGAGTTGTCAAATACCATATTTATTACCAAGCACATTTGATGTTGGTATCATGAAGTAATGGTTACTGTTTTTTTTTAAAACGTTTTTAATAAAAAGGCTCTTCAACATTGTTTACCATTTTTCTAATGCTAAAAAACACGAAGCATAGTATGGGGCCAGACGCGAGCCATATCGACTTGCTTCGGCAATAAACTTATGACAACTCACTTTGAACAGCTGGTATACATTGTCCAGCCAAGAGCTGGACGCGAAGTACACGCTTTCCGACACCGCGAACCCCGTTGTAATGGAGCAGGAGTGGGCCTCGGGGAACACAATTATATATTCGCCGGGCTGCTGCGTGGCGCGCGACAGCGTCACGTTGTGTTCGGCGAGGATGTCCGGCGGGATCATGGCGATATCGGACGCGAGCCATATAGACTTGCTTTGGCAATACGCTGGGCAGAGGGTCTCGACCGCGCTCCGGAAGTTCGCGCTCTGGCCGCTCGGAATGCCGTACCTACGGATATGACAATGGTTTTTTTTTATTCGACTGGATGGCAAACGAGCAAGTGGGTCTCCTGATGGTAAGAGATCACCACCGCCCATAAACATCTGCAACACCAGGGGTATTGCAGACGCGTTGCCAAACTAGAGGCCTAAGATGGGATGCTTCACGTGCCAGTAATTTCTCCACGCCGAAACACAACAGTGCAAGCACTGTTGCTTCACGGCAGGATTAGCGAGCAAGATGGTGGTAGCAATTCGGGCGGACCTTGCACAAAGTCCTACCATCTGCTGTCTTGTGTGCTGTCTTTCGACGGGGTCTACTTTTTATCCCGATATTCCCACGGGATAGGGATAAAATCTCGAAATAACAACCGCTGGGCTTAGAGTCATGAAATTTGGTATGTAGGTAGCTGCACGTCTGGAATAACGCATAGGCTACTTTTTATCCCGATATTCCCGCGGGATAGGGATAAAATCTGGAAATTTCAACCGCTGGGTTTAGAGTCATGAAATTTTGGACAGTTGTTCTTAACACAACCTCAATAAAGACCACGATATAAATTTTAGGAATGACTCATGTCATTCATTCAACACACACACAGTTCAGTGTAGGTAACACACAGATAATTTCATTCACTCATTCAATCCGTTCGTGCCAGCTCTCGCGACCTGCAACTTAGTTTTATTGTAAGTTTTAGGGGCTGTTGATTTTCAGCCAGCACCGTCGGCAACCCCCGGACCGTTATGTCTAACAGTGGACGTCCTACGGCTGAGATGATGAAACGGCCCCAGAGCTCACGTGATAGCGACGCTAGTATAAAAGAGTTGTCCACTGACCAGATCTTCTCGGGCCCGCTGTGCATGAACTCGGTCCAGGGTAAGCCGTGAGGGTCCCGGTGCCAGCAGGACGTGCTGAACAGCATGCCGAGGTGCAGCGTGGGCACGGTCACGCCCAGCACTGGGCCCAGGAAGCGGAGCACGTTGCCCGGGTTCTGACTCAGTCTCTGCCGATGACATTAGATGAATCAAGTTTAATCATTCAAATAATTGGGTCCAGATTTGTTAGAAACATTCAATAAGTTTTTGGTAAAAAAAAACATTTTTAACTCCCGACGCAAAAAGGGGCGTGTTATGAGTTTGACCGCTATGTGTGTCTGTCTGTGGCACCGTAACTCTTATCAGGTGAACCGATTTTAATGCGGTTTTTTTTGTATTGGAAAGCATTTCTAGCGATGGTTCTTAGAAATGTCTTATCAAAATCGGTTCATTAATACAAGCTTTTTTTGCTGACCGAACTTTTTGTTGGCTGTACTTGTATTGTCACTCAAACTACATTTGCATACCAAATTTTGAGTCGACGCCATTAACCGCTAAAGAGTTCCGTCCTGTGGAGACGATCCTGGCCTGACTACCAGTTTATTGTATTGTCACGCAAGTTACATAAGTATGCCAAATTTCAAGCCAATTAAACTACTGGAAATTGGTCGAATTTAACTTGCAAGATTTGATTACAGACAGACAGACAAACAACGGGACAGGTGAAACTAAATAAAAGCTTGTAATAAAAAACACGATATTAGTATGTTACACAATACAATCTACTGCCTAGTCGTACCTGGCCGCCACAGTGTTGTAGCTAGCTAGCAAATCTGTCTACGAGACGTGACTAAATGACGCTGCTCGTGTTTCACGGACACCCCGTATGATATGTCTAGAAGCGTCGTCCAGGTACTGTAGTGGACAGACGGTCCACTATCCTAACTAAACTTTAATTTAAATTAAAAACACTTCTTTAGGATATTTTCATATGTATTTTCAAATCAACATACTACGTTGGCAGCTCGGATACAAGTCTCCTCTTTAACACCCTTGCGTCCGTTCAATATTATTATTCAAAAATGGAACCATGCTGCCAGTCTCAAATCAACGGACGCAAGAAGTTAGCACAGTACCCACCTTCAAGTTCCAGGGGTGGTCGCCGTAGCTGACGGCGGGGTCCTTGGGGAAGCCGTATCCCTCCTCGCCGGTGTCTATGGACGCCGTGTTGGCGACGATGTGCTCCGTGCCGTGCAGCACTGCCCGCCAGTATGCCGCCTCGACAGCTGCCGCCGTCGGCGCCGTGCCCGCCTCGAAATGCGCCTCCATCAGGGACGTTGCGATCTGGGAGTTGAGACTAGCGTTAGGTGCTGTTGCACCACACATTGATATTTTATTTATGACAGATAAACAAACTGTGATGTCGTCTCTGTTTTTTTTGTTCGAATCAACAGAGACGGCATCACATTTATCTGTTATCAGAAACAAGCCTCTTGAGACCCCGCGTCTCTATTACCACTATCAAAAATATTACCAGATGACAATCTATCCATCCTCACTTCTTTACTAATACTATAATAGGTCGTTGGCCTCCGCCTCGTTTTCTGAAGACGCTGACTCACCAAACATCCGCTTCTGCCTCTGAGACGCCATCCCGCTATGTGTTGGCGGTTACCCGCTCTGTGTTTATAGTTACCCGCTGTGTTGATGGTTACCCGCTATGTGTTGATGGTTGCCCGATCTGTGATGGTGGTTACTTGTTATGTGGTAGTACAGTCAACTGCAAAGATATCGACACGGCCAAAGTTGCAAAAATATGTATACTATACTCGGCCTTAATGTTAAGTGTATAAAGTCGTGTAGGTTTACATATTTTTTCAAATTTGGCCGTGTCGATATCTTTTCACTTGATTGTACCTTTTTAAAGGTGGCGAGATTCATGATGCGTCCCTGCACGATACAACCCTCAACCTCTGCCTCGTTCTTTGTCGCTTCGGCCTGTAGAACGGGTTGCAGGCCCGCTATGATGATAGACCCGCTCTGTGGTAGTGGTAACCCGCATTGTGTTGATGGTTACCCGGTCTGTGATGGTGGTTACTTGTTATGTGTTTAGTACTTTCTTGAAGGTGGCGAGATTCATGATGGGTCCCGGCACGGTGCAATCCTCGGCTTCGTCCAGGGCCCCGGCCGTGTCGCTGTCCTCCGCTTCGTCTTCTGGAAACTACGACTTGGCGAGCAACCGGTTCTGCCTGTGGAACGGGTTGCGCGCCCGCTCTCTGGTGGTGGTTACCCACTCTGTGGTAGTGGTTACCCGTTTTGTGGTAAAGGTTACCTGGTCTGTGGTGGGTTACCCGCTCTGTGTTGGTGGTTGCCCGGCCTTTGATAGTGGTTATTATTTATACGAGTATGTTAGTGGTTACCTTCTTGAAGGTGGCGAGGTTCATAATGCGTCCCTGGACGATGCAATCTTCGGCTTCGTCCAGGGCCCCGGCCGTGTCGTTGTCTTCTGCCTCGTCCTCCGAAGACTCCGACTCGCCGAGCAACCGCTTCTGCCTATGGAACGGGTTGCGCGCCCGCTCCAGCATCTTTTGGTATTTCACCGTCCAGCATTTCTCGACTTCGGCCATTTTCTTTTGACGCTCCTCTGTGCACAAACGTTGGGTCATAAAAAGTGAAACGTGGAAAATATCACTAGGATTGAGTTTTTTTTGGCAACTTCACAATGAATGAAACGCACGAAAAGCACTTTCACGTATATAATACTAGCTTTTGCCCGCGACTCTGTCTGCGAAGATAAAGATAAGTTGTTTATCGCTATCCCGCGGGAACGATGCAATTTTCCGGGTTAAAAACTATCCCAAGTCCTTCTCCGGGACTCACACTATCTGTATATCAATTTAGATGAAATTCACATCTAGATCGGTTCAGTGATGAAGTAAGATGAGTGCGTCTCACGCAGTGGCGTAGCTTCAGATATTTTCGTGGTAAAGCCGAAGCAAAGATCGCATATATCTTTCATAAATCATGTATGTCCTGTAGTCCTATTTTGTAAATATTGGGCAAGCCGATGAGAATAGGGTTCTATGGACACTTCGCCACTGCCTCACGGTAGTTTCTTGTTTAAGTACTCACGGTTCGACAGCATGGTGTACGGAAGCAGATACCGCATGAACAGCTGGTCCAGCTTCCTCTCCGGGTTCTGAAGCTTGGTCAGCTTCATCTCTTCGGCGACGCGCCCCCAGCGTTTCCGCTGGATCACGTTGGTGGGGCCGCCGTTACGCTGCACGGAATGGTGCAGCTTTGGGAGATTAACTTCGCTGCCGTCCAGCTGGAAAAATTGGGAATTTGGTACGGGTCTGTATTGACTGGTGGAAAATTGTCAGTCATATTTAATGTAATGTTAGACATAACTCTTTTTTTCTCTGAAACCATTTATTTTTCGAGTCGAGGTGAATATTACTCGTGTGTTAGCGTGATAAGTCCTGTGCGTGGTATTTTGACTATAATGCAAGAGAGCCCTTCGCGGCCTACTTATAGAATAAACGTGTTCTTTTTTGCCTTGACTGTTTTCTCGCTCAAGACAAGAAACGAACAGATACAGATCCCGCGTCAGTACAGTTCTCTTTACATTTTGTTACCATGACGGATCATGCCTAAAAAGTATTAGTACCTATAGAAATCATAATATATTTATCAGTAACAAAGTAACGTGATATTTACATCGATAGTAACGATAGAGCTATATTTACAAAAAAAATAATATGGTATTAGCAAGCCGTGGTGGCCGAGTGGTTTGACCTATGGCCTCTCAAGCAGAGGATCGTGGGTTCAAACCCCGGCTCGCACCTCTGAGTTTTTCGGAATTCATGTGCGAAATTACATTTGAAATTTACCACGAGCTTTACGGTGAAGGAAAACATCGTGAGGAAACCTGCACAAACCTGCGAAGCGATTCAATGGTGTGTGTGAAGTTCCCAATCCGCACTGGGCCCGCGTGGGAACTACAGCCCAAGCCAAGTGAGTAGGCCTGTGCCCAGCATTGGGACGTATATAGGCTGGGATTATTATTTTAATATGGTATTAGGCATTTAAGATACTCAAAAAACTGTTTACGGGTTACTGTTAGTGCTGCACTCTGACGGCAGAAAATTGCAGTAACATTCCCTATAGTCGATAGCTGACTGGCCCTCTACTACGAAGCGCAAAGTTGCCATCCCGCTGACGCTTATGTCATTTACCACGCAAGTGAAAGGGACGGAGTTTCGTAGTAGCCCCTCTGTTCACCGTTTAAGGGTCAGTACTCACCAGTGGCGAGCGAGGGAACACGACGCTCTGCGTCTTCATATGGGCCTTGATGGCCGCGAGCTCGCGCGACGCGGGGCCCCAGCGCGAGTACAGCTTCGAGATGTACTGATATATAACGGCGAACCGGAACTGCTCGTTCATGACGCAGGGCGGCGCGAAGCCGGCCGGCGCCACTATTTTGCAGAGGCCGAATTTGGACGCCGTCGGGGCGATTTTCTCGTAATACCCTATCGGGTCCTGGGGATTTGAGACCTTAAATTGACAGTGTGCACCACAACAAACATGATTCAAGACTATTTTTTTGTGTTATTTCTTAACCACCGACGCAAAAAGAGGGGTGTTATAAGTTTGACCGGTATGTGTGTCTGTATGTCTGTGTGTGTGTCTGTCTGTGGCACCGTAGCTCTAAACGGGTGAACCGATTTGAATGCGTTTTTTTATTTGAAAGCAGGTTTTCTAGCGATGGTTCTTAGATGGTTCATCCGTTTTTGGCATACTGAACTTTGAAGTGAAGATTTCGGGGGTTCTCCAACTTATTGTTGATTAGGTAATTTAATGAAAAAAAAAATTACTACATATATATGGTAACGAGGAGGTATGAATAATGAACCTTTTTTAAACTTTGTAATTTTTTTAAGATTTTTAACATGATCGCTACAGTCTCGTTTCTTGTCCACACACACATACGCAGACATACACACACACACACACACAACACACACACGCGCACACACACACACGTAGTATATAAGCTATTCATGTCATTGATTTAATTTGGTTCTTAGGAAAGTGTAAAAATAAAATTAAATGTATCTAATTAAATAAATAAAACATAATAATATTAAGCAGTACAAATTGTAATTTACCTTTTACTACAGAAGGTGCCTCTTAGCACAGGTATTTTATACTTAAAAAGAGGTGCCAACCATTGTAAAACATTGTACTTTTTGCAACCTTAATAAATAATTTTGTTTTTTTTTTTTAAATTAAAGGGTAAGAATTAGGGTCTAAGGCTCTAAGCACTCTCTGTAATTCCGTCTGTAGGGCTGCGTTTCTATCAGAGACATGCGAGATTTATTTATTTATCCCTACTAATATTATAAATGCGAAAGTAACTCTGTCTGTCTATTACGCTTTCACGTCGAAACCACTGAATCGATTTTGATGAAATTTGGTATATAGGTAGTTTGAACCCCAAGGCACAACATAGGTTACCTTACCGGTAGAAGGCGCCACCGCGCGATATCCTAGATCCGCGCAGACGTAGTCGCGGGCATAAGCTAGTTTATCAATAAAAAAAAATCGGTGGTTGTGATAAAACACGGATTGTGTTTGTCATAAACGAATAGACGCTTCATTCACTGATCCTCGCTCCGCCGAGCTGTTTCCACTAGAGCTGCGCTGAGCGAGGGTAGGTAAATGAAGCGTTTCCATTGGTTCATGGCAAACACATCCCTCACACATCTCTGGTAGAGACGCAGCCTTATTCTGTTTCGATTACTATGTAAGTACTCCGTTTCAATCAACTTTACAAAGTTTACCCGTGCCATCGAGTATAGTTTGTTTTAGTTAAAATGACGAAAAGTACTTAAAACCAACCAATTATCTTCAAGTAGGGTTGTAAAACAATTATGCAGGTGTGTCGGTACGCCCAAAGTATACTGTGAACAAACAATCTTGATAGTTTTGATATTGTTTGTCGGTATTACACTGCACGGTGTGCGTTTCTAAAATAATAATTATATACTGTGTCAAAATCACTTTGTAGAATTTTTGAATAGTAGGTATTAAATTTTAGCCATATTCTTATATGCGATATGTATTAGTGTTCTGTGGATTTATTATGTATCAATAATGACAATTTAAATATTAATTTTATTTAATATTTTATCCTTAATGCATTACAATATAGACGGCTTAAAAAAAATCTTTCATTTCAAAGATCAAGAAGGGTTGAGCTACTCCAGTACACGTGCCACACTTCGGTCAGTTGTATTAAGTCTCTTTGTTATCTTTTCCTTTCATATTTAGCAACAAAAGAAGTTGTAAAATCCCATGTTAAGTGCACTTTCGTCATTTTAACTGAAACAAACTATACCAAATGGGACAATTACAGACCCTAATTCACCCCAAACATAAACTTGCAATTAGATCTATGTTCCGAGGCCCATTTCAAGAAGCTACAAGTTACAATTAACAAGCGGTAGCGGCGGTCAAACAAAGACTACCGCGATACCGCTTGTAAATTGTATCTTTTACCTTTGCGAAATAGGGCACTGGTCCTACTTAAAAACAGCGTTGCGGTTCACCGCAGCCGTAACATTATGCTGAGCACAATTCGATGTCAATTTCTATTTCCTTCTAATGTATTTTTCTGTGTATTAAATATGTGAAAATAAATATTTCTCTCTCTTTCGCCCTCTGCTATGTATCGTACCTTTTCAGCGGCTAGCTTACCGTGAACTCCTCCTTAGTGGGATAGAAGACGGGCGCGTCGAGCACCCTCCGGGAGTCGGTCGCTGCCTCCCGCGAGTCGTCGACGTCGGAACTGGAGTCGGGCTTCTCCGGGAACTAATAAAAGAACAAATAAATAAATAAATATCACGGGACAATTCACACCAATTGACCTAGTCCCAAAGTAAGCTTAGCAAAGCTTGTGTTATGGGTACTAAACAACGGATAAATATAATTATATAGATAGACACATACTTAAATACATATTAAACACCCAAGACCCGAGAACAAACATTCGTATTCTTCATACAAATATCTGCCCCGACACGGGAATCGAACCCGGGACCTCAAGCTTCGTACTCAGGTTCACTAACCACTAGGCCATCTGGTCGTCTAAACAAATGGTAATCAATTTAGACGACCGGATGGCCAAGTGGTTAGAGAACCTGACTACGAAGCTTGAGGTAATCGACTTCTCTTGTCAGGCCTGTGGACGAACATGTCGCTCTCGCATCGGTCTAGTCAGCCACCAAAGAGGGTGTTGCACTGTATCTGTATCTGTAACAGACGCTTAGGCCTGAACGAGTTGTTTCTTGAACTTTTTTATTTTTTATTTACACCATTTTGAGACTCATTCATATTTAATGAAATAAACCCGGATAACTTGTCGCGCGGTAGTGGAAGGGGAAGTTGGTGGAGGAATGAAGAAGGCAGGAATAGGCAGACCAGTAATATTTATTTAGGATAATAATAAAATGGCACCTGCGGACAAACAGACGCGGACTTGTTGTTGTTTCTTTAAAAAAATATGGCTCTGTCCATCAGAGGACAATTTTGCCAGTGTCTAGTAGTTTTTGCCGTTGTACGGTAAAAAAATTCTAGAAAACGAAATATGAGAGGTAATGGTGGATGAACGATGACCAGACCCGGACTTAAATATGAGAACGGGTATGCTTTGACACTGTATTAACAATTGACAAGATTTCATATTTCTAAGACTATAATTTGATTCGTTTTCTGTATTCTGTTCGGAAAGAGAAAGACGCTGATATTTTTAAAATTTCGCTACGATTATTAATTAATTTATTACAAAGTTTTTAAGACGTGCTTATTCTAAAAGGGCATAACTCCAAAAGTACCACACAATAGATCCATTACTTTTGTCTAGTCTCTATTAAAAAAAAGATCATGTAAATCTGACGCAGAAGTTCTCAAAATCATGACAGCTCCTTTTTCTGGTGAAAAAGGCAAAGGAAACATATCTATTCTGATCCAGATCCAAACGTCTAATCAAAGCTAGTACTAATGACAATGACAACCTTTTTTTTATTCGACTGGATGGCAAACGAGCAAGTGGGTCTCCTGATGGTAAGAGTGTCACGATGTGTGCGACAACAGATGATGAGAAGAAGGTAAAAGACATAGGAGATGATGTTCAAGGATGTATATTTTTAAGATAAGACAGAAGGCACCTGTAACAATGCATATAAAAAAAGAACTTAATATAATAACTAATAAATTTGGGTCGTTGTAAATAAGCTGAAACGGTTACATATGTTGTTGGACTTACAATTGTGCCTTCAAGATCCCTTAGAGGGTTAAGTAGAACAGGATAGAAATGTGTGATGAAACAGGTTATAAAACACTAAATAACTGCACTATGAAACTGTTATGATATTATGATCGAATTGGTGTTGATGTCAAAATAATAAAAATTTTAGCTCGTCCTTATAGTACGGCTCCTAATCGTAGAATGAATTTTGACATAAAAACAAAGTGCTGAATTTGAAAGTACAGTAGATATTCGAAAATTTAAATTTAAATTGAATTTTTAAAACGAACCAAAACATGAAATTGAAGAGGTTAACAATCGACAAGGCTTGATCAGCCTTGTAACAAGAGATCACCACCGCCCGTAAACATCTGCAACACCAGGGGTATTGCAGATGCATTGCCAACCTAGAGGCCTAAGATGGGATACCTCAAGTGCTAGTAATTTCTCCGGCTGTCTTACTCTCCACGCCGAAACACAACTGTGCAAGCACTGCTGCTTCACGGCAAGATTAGCGAGCAAGATGGTGGTAGCAATCCGGGCGGACCTTGCACAAGGTCCTACCACCTGCAGTCTGTACGAGTACAGCAACCTGTCGTGTTCTTTCGGACTGGATTGAGATGGGACATGTTGGGCCACTACAATGGTGCATCGACCTTTGAGTTACACTTGCTTTATGCCAAGCATTCTGGTTACAGCTGGACAGGGGCGTCTTTACCTATAGTGCAGGGTGTGCGTTGCACACGGGCGCAGTGGTCTTAGGGGCGCCGGCCGCGGCACTTTGTACCTATTCAATTTTGACCGCGCTCTTCCTAGATGGCGCTAAAGTAATAATTGCACACGGGCGCTACATGGGCTAAAGACGCCGCTGCAGCTGGACTCACCTGCTCCCCAAATAGACAGTGCAGGCCCGAACAGCTGGTCGGATCATATCCGAAGTCTTGCTGGTGGAAGGTTGGAGCCCCAATTTGACTCAAAGATGCCATCGAAAGGCTTTCTTACAGTCTGTACAGCATTCACTTGTGTTCTTTCAGACTGGATTGATTGAGAGGTGTTGGGTTCTGTGTAAACCTTCCTGGTTTGTACATACCTTTGAGTTGCACTGGCTTTTTACCGTGCGTTTTATTTACAACTGGGCCCCATTTCACGAAGCTACAAGTTAAAATTTACAAGCGGTAATCTCTTTTCAACACATACTGTTAAACAAAGGCTACCGCTTGTAAATTGTAACTTGTAGCTTCGTGAAATAGGGCACTGGACTCACCTGTTCCCCCAGATTGACGGTGCAGGCCCGCAAAGCCGGCCGGATCACATCCGGAAGCCCGGCGGGCCCGAAACTCGTGCTGGTGGAAGGCTGGGGCTCCTCCTTTTCGTGCTGGCTCTGGGAAGCGGCCGAGACGCATTCCAGCAGTCTGTCGAGCAGGTTTTCATGCTCAATCAGACTGGGCTGAGGCGTGTTGGCCATCACGTCTCGGTTGACTATGCAGGCCTTTGATATGCACTGGCTTTCTGCTGTGCGTTTTAGTGTTATCTGTGGGAAAAAATATTTGTGATGATTAAATCAAAACTCATTGGGTGACGCTGGCACACTTGAGCAGAGCTTGAGAAGGGTGAACTGCTGTCTCACAATACAGTTACAAGCCCCTGCCAGACAACGCTAAACTATGTTTAAATAGACGTCTGACAAAGTTATATTAGCAAAGTTTAATATAATAATAATCACATATGAGTATTGCGTATTCGCAAGAGGCGCCACTTATTCAAAGTACTCGAAGCAGTATTTGCTAGTATAATTTTGTTATGTGTCAATTTTAACATATTTTAGCGTTGTCTGGCAGGGGGTTGCAGCCATAAAAGGTCTGGCAACGAAGAAGTGATTTCTAAATATATAAAGATTGAATTTTATAGTATGACGAGTTTAAGGTGAAATTTTATGACGTTTGATAACTACGTAATACTTTCCACAGGGCTCAATATCCAAATTTTATAGTTGGGGATCATTTTACCTGTGTTAGTACCATTGAATAAAAAAAGATGAAAGTTCAGCCTTTATCCTGTAACGAAGGTCAGGCTACCGCGAGCTTTGGCACTATAATACTACAAACCTGAATGATATGCTGGCTGTTCTGAGGCAACAGATCCATGAACAAGTGGCTTTCCTCTTCGACCGCTCGCGCCTGCCTGCTCTGATTCCGCAGGCAGGACAGGGACGGACTGATCGCTTCGACCAGTTCCGCGTTGAAATCATACACGTCGCCTGCTGTGATGCAAGCTGGCTGCATCTGTAGTATAAGTGCATGTTATTTGAAAGTGCTTTAAACAAGAATGTTAACGTCACAAGGTCCCAAGAAATAGCCACTGTCATCGGTTGGTTGGATCATTTCCCCAAAATCGTTATTTTCGTGTAACAACATTTCCATTCGCGTTTTTTCCCAATATGCTTTTTTACTGAAGCTTCCTTTCAATTTTTTTTTTATACGACTGGAAGGCAAACGAGCAAGTGGGTCTCCTGATGGTATTAACAAACTTAACATGACCTAAACCTATCGCTGTTTCTGTGTCGATTCTGATTGGGAGGATATTGGGGGAAGAGCATTTGGAAAATAAAGCGAATGGAAATTTTGCGAATAGGCACTAACGATTTTGGGGCAATGATTTTCCAACCCGCCAATAAAGACGTAAACGAACCAGCCGCGTGAGCTGTATGATTTTCTCGACAATTCCACAGCCGCGGCAGTTTCGGCAGCGCGCCGCTAGGAACTGGCATTTGGCGTTGGACGCCACCACGACATCTTGGACCGAGTTGTAGCGGTTAGAGGGGCAGGTCTCCGGGCCGACGGCTTGCGGCGTCGCGGCGGGCACTTCTAACTCCGAGTCCGCTGGAACAAACGGTTTCTAAGGGACGTCTTGTTAGGTTACATTCCTAATATTTTTTGTTAAAAAATGACAACTCTAATGCTAGCTTTATTGCTGACTGTACTATTTGTTGTGTTGTCATCCAAAATACGTTCCCGTACCAAATTGCAAGTCGATGCCATTAACCTTTACACTTTAAAGAGTTCCGTTGAGTGAAAACCACGAATGTTTAGAACATTACGCATTTTTTCTTTTGTCAGTTAAATAAAAAAATTGGACAATAAACTTGCCCTGTTTGTTATTGTTGGGTCCAATCTAATCCTGTCGTAAAGCAGCAGTGCTTGCACTGCTGTGTTTCGGCGTGGAGAGTAAGACAGCCGGTGAAATTACTGGCGCTTGAGGTATCCCATCTTGGGCCTCTAGGTTGGCAACGCATCTGCAATACCCCTGTGATCTGTTACCATCAGGAGGCCCACTTGCTCGTTTGCCATCCAGTCGAAAAAAAAACTTGCAAGTTTATTTTGACCAACTTACAGTAGTCAAAATACCACGCACAGGACTTATCAAGCTTATAATATTTACCTCGAAGTTTCGGCAATATTACAGTGGCCGTGGTTACGTGTTAGCGTGATAAGTCCTGTGCGTGGTATTTTGACTATGAGTGAAAATCACGAAAGTTTAAGACATTACAACTTACAGTAGTCAGATTGACTTGAAATTTGGCATATTAAATAATCTGGTAGCGAAATTCTCGTGGTCCGGCCAGAATTGTCTCCGCAGGACGGAACTCTTCAACGGTTGATGGTATCGACTTGAAATATGGTACGGCAATATATTTTAGATGACAACGCAAGTACAATCAACAAAAAGTACAGTCAGCTGAAAAGTTTGTACATAGTAGATTTTTTTTTATTAAATCGATTAGGCAGCGACTTTTCGTCGAAAATTCCTCAGTGTTATAAGACGAAAGTCTGTAATCAGTATGTGATGACATATATGGATCCGAGATGTAATGCTTCACTATATGCCTTATAAATAGGCTGAGTTGCTCAGCGAGATATAGAGAGAGCTAAACTCGTTATGATTGGTTTTTTGGAGTCTTTTTGTATGTTTTACTTCAACTCCAAATTTGTTACTTTAACGGGTATCCCGTGAAAACCATATCGATAATACAAACTGAGACATGTATGCACAGAAAAACCAGAAAAAGAGACCAGCAACCTGAGCAACCTGAGATATGTATGCATAGGAAAAATTCGTGTCTAGATTCCTGTCCAGCAGTGGTGTAGGGGTTATAGCACGCAGCACGGATTGCTGAGGACCTGGGTTCGATTCCCAGCGCTGGTCTCTTTTTCTGCTCCACCAACGAGATGGACGGATGACCTGGCTAAGGCCGCGGGTTCACGGTGGATGCAGGCCGCTTGTAACCGAAGCTACTGGAGGTCTATGGGGGAGGCCTATGTCCAACAGTGGACGTCCTATGGCTGATATGATGGTGATGATGATGATGACATCGACCAGTACTTACAATCATAATACAGATTGATGATATCGGATTTGTCGTCGTCATCTCCGTTAACAGGTGGCGCTGCAACCTCAACCTCCGGGACCGAATGTTCCTCTGAAAATTAACATTATTGTTCAATTGTCGCGATGCCCCAGGCAGCTTCTAGTGGAAATTACACTAACCCCCTGTTACACCATCCTATGATTAAAGAATGATGGGCAAATTGGCTCATATACATATAAAAAATACAAATCTCATGTATACCACGTGAAAGTTGTAGGTACATAAGCTTTATTTTCTAATACGGGGAGAAAATTCAGAAACCGCGGAGAAGAGAGTTATCAGCCTTCAAATACACACACACACAACGTTTATTCAAAGTCGAAATCAAAGTCAAAATATCTTTATTCAATTTAGGCTACAACAAGCAGAATGTAAAAAAAACCTAACACCGGTTCGGAAAAACCTCTGTTGAGAAGAATCCGGCAAGAAACTCAACAAGGTAGGTATATATTTTTTTAAACAGATTTACAATATTATTAAATGATATGTATACATCACAAGTATTTAACACAACTTTATTTTTATTTAAGTAGGTTCGCTATTTGAAGGGATCGCTAATGCGGATCGGAATTATTTCCAAATATCCCTGTCCATGATATAATCATTAACTTTATAATACGCCTTTGATATTAATGTCTTCTTGACAATAGATCTGAATTGTGTATCGGTTTCATTTATAATATTTTTTGGATTTTTTTTATAAAAACGTATGCAACTTCCCAGAAAATACTTTTTTGTTTTAGCCAGTCTGTAAGATGGAACTTTAAGCTTCCCTGTGTTTCTAGTAGCCTTTGGCTTATCGACGTTAGTGGGAAAATCACATATGTTCTTCCTAACATACATGATTATTTCAAAAACATAAAGCGACGGCAGGGTTAGGATACCTGTTTCCTTAAAAAAAGATCTTAAAGATTCACGCGTCTTCAAATTAGAAATTGCTCTAATTGATCTCTTTTGTAAGATAAAAATTGACTCAATGTCTGCAGCAGATCCCCATAAAATAAGGCCGTACGTAATAATGCTATTAAACAACCAGATGGCCTAGTGGTTAGAGAACCTGACTGACTACGAAGCTTGAGGTCCCGGGTTCGATTCCCGTGTCGGGGCAGATATTTGTATGAAAAATACAAATGTTTGTTCTCGGGTCTTGGGTGTTTAATATGTATTTAAGTATGTATCTATATCTATATAATTATATTTATCCGTTGCTTAGTACCCATAACACAAGCTTTGCTAAGCTTACTTTGGGACTAGGTCAATTGGTGTGAATTGTCCCGTGATATATTCATCAAATCTGGAAATACGCCTTCATCTATACAGCTATTAAAAATAAATGCTAAAGTTGGAGCAACGACATCTAAAATGGAATGTAGAACCTTAACTGAGACGCCCCACAAGTCTTCCGCTTTTTTTACTTTCAATAATCTAAAAGTCTTAATGATGTCACATGGAGAAACATGCGTAAAATTAAAATTACTTAAGTTTGGAATAGATACATTTTGTTTTAAGAGCGATTCAGCTAACTTTGAGGAAGACGCGAGACATTTTGTCGTTTCGATGGGGATTTTAGAGAAGTAGGTATTAAACTCGTTAGCTACTTTAACCGCGTCCGTTTCTAATACGTTGTTAATCTTTAATGACATAGAGGACTCCGCGTTCTTAAGTCGACTCTTAAGCAAACTGACAGTTTGAAATGTTGCTGTCCTGCTTATAATAGCAAAGAGTGACAAAGATAGAACTTTAATCACACGGTGCGCACCTGGCTTAAAACAGTTGTCATTTATCGTAAAGTCCGAAATGTATACGAGTATTCCCAAGGTATTTTTACAAATTAAATTAATAAATTACTATGTTACAAGTAAATACAAAAGAATTTAAATTTGGTATTTTACTATCACACCATTAAACAAACATAGAAATAATCGAAGCTAAAAGAAGAGAAATAAATAAAACTATTTGTCATGGTTCATTTAGGACCCTAAGCCATGCTCGAATTATTGTCAAATTGTAATGCCATAGATTATGTTTTGTTCGACCTGAATTTTTCTAGGCAATGGAACGTGGCTGTCTCACTGTGACGTCATCCAGCGTATTTCGTAAAAAAAATATAAAAAATTAAATACTCATCCAAATTCAAAAACAATGAAAACAATATCTTAAAATATCCTATTCTTTCCAAAAATAAAATAAAAACTATAGGTTATTTTTTTTGGTGCATCCCAATTACAGCAAATAGTGGGATCAATAGCCTACCTACGTTCTAATTCTATTAGTGATTGGGCTGGGTACATTTTTGCCCATCATTCTTTATTTGACGGATAAATGTGATGCCGTCTCTGTTTGTTTTGTTCGAATAGACGGAGACGGCATCACATTTATCCGTCAAATAAAATTAATCAATGGGTGGTGAAACAGCCCCTAAATAAAAAGAAAGAAAAAAATACATTCATTCAACGCCATAAAAACATTACAATGACATAACATAGTTAGGAAGAAAAAGACAAGACATATGCATGTAAGAAATAAATAAAGAAAAAAAAACTTAACTACAACACTTACTAACTAAAACAACTCTTACTACATCTATCGATATGCCCGTCAAAGGGTTAGTAATCGCTTAAACAGTAGATTGTACAACAAGAGCATAAAACGAGCCATTTTACCTTAGACGTTCATATAGTCACCCGAGCCGGTACGGCGAGGAGAAAATGGGTTAAATGCAGTGGCGTAGTTACCAAGGGGCTAGGCGGGGCAGTGCCCCGGGCCCTCAAGCTCAGGGGCCCTCGAAATTCTGCTTTATAGCTGATGATAAAGTTGCTTAGCATTTTTAAAGTATTGTATATATAATGATTTTACTTCAAAAAACCTTACCAGTTTTGATAGCAGTGGGCCCCATTTTTTTATTTGCCCCAGGGCCCTAGGTTACCTAGCTACGCTACTGGTTAAATGCTCGAGTTTTACACTGCACTAGGTACTTAGGCTACACTTAGGTACTATATACTTTTCATTGTTCACGCATTACTATTATAATTGTACATTTTATGTTTTATTGATCTATTTAGATTGATTTTTAGTTTTATATAAATTAATCATATACAAAAATATGTAGAAAATTCTTTGTTTATAGCTGTTTACACCCGGTTGCCTTGGTCTTAGACGAAGATTTTACTTTATGCACTAGAGCATGATTCCCAAAGTGGTCCAGGTGGACCCCCAGGGTCCACGGGAGACTTGCTGGGGGTCTACGTAGGCGTGAACAAAAAATGGGGGTCCTTAAGATCTTAATGGGGGTCCACGAAAATTTATCGGCTTTTGATAGTAAAGAGACAAAATGTAAGCATAGTTTTTATAAGGGCCTACCTACATTGTTTAAGTACCTAACTAAGCAGATAATATTTTAATAGGGCAAGCGACTGGACAGAACTCAGAAGCGAAACAATTTTATTTTTTGGCGACTTTAAGAATGTGGTAGAAATGTAGCAGCAGGGGTCCACCGAAACCAGTAAAATTTTGAAATTGGTCCACGAGAAAAATAACTTTGGGAACTACTGCACTAGAGCATCAAAAGTCATTTTATATCGCCTAGACCCAGCATAAACACGATTTTTACGAGCATGAGATGTGAAAATTAGTTTTTAATTATTTTTCAATCTGTCTGTCTGTCCAAAAGTTTGTCAGAGTTTATCGATCACAGATTTCATAACTATTATTAAATATATACCTTTTTTATCCGTTGGCTGCATTGCCACAAGCTCCGGGGCTATATAAGTAATTATAGGCACCTCGGGTACTGGTTCTTGAAAAAAAAAACAGTTCTCATTTTTATCTTTTTTCTTCTTTATACGAGTACATACCTACATCGAATCATTACGGAAAAAAGACTTCCGAGGTTTCATACTTTTTTCAGGGTTTAGAGAAGGTATAGTCCAGGAAATATGAGTTGACCATCTGTAGACTTCACTACAGTGCTTTCATTGTAGCATGGTGTTTCGTTTTACCCAAAAAAAGTTGCTGCGTTCTAAATATATGGAAGTATATTTCAGTTGTAGCCTGAATATGACTGGCGTAAAATATTTGAACGTAAAGAATTATGTTATACGAAATAAATTTAACCTGTCAGGTTTTTATAATCAATTAATTAAATTTATCTACATGCATATCATAACTTCCCTATTATATGTTCAGAAACGACTATCAAATGGCCTTTATTAAGAAACCTGGTATCTGCGGGTGCATCTTAATGTTCACATTAAAGTACAGTGTATCTTAATGTTTACATTAAAGTATCGGTAATACTTTTTTTAACAATGCGTATCTGTACATATTGTAGAAAACTTATGACATGCATGTAGATAATATATATAATTATAAATAAAACTTAATTTTTTTATTATCTGTTTTATTTAAGCTTTGGAAGGTACTTCAAACTAGTTATCAGTAACACTAACTTAAAAATACAGGCCATATCTGAACATATTATAGAAAACTTATGATATGCATGTAGATAAAGTTATGTATGCGGCTATACATAATTAGGCTAAACACTCGTGTGATCTTATTATGAAACTCGCCTTCGTACTTTAATGCCTCTCATTATGCACCAGCCACATACATAACTATTAAGCACAATTAAGTAAAGAAACGTAATATGCATGTAACGAAACACCAGAGACTCGTTTAGTGATGGGACCTAATGGATCTTGAGTTATATCGGTACTTATAAATTGGTAAGTAACGAATATTCTTGCTAACTCCGTTTAGCCTTATAAGTGGCCAATAATATTCCAACCTATAATTTCATTAATATTCTCATCAAAATTAGCGTGATAATCGGATTAATGGTGACATTAATTGTAATTAAGATTTCAAATTACATAAAATACATATTAGTTTTATAGACTCAAGTTTCGACACTGACTCTCGTCTTGTGATATTGACAGCTGCCACCCGCACCATGCTATAATGAAAGTACTGTAAGTACATAACGAGTTACCAATTCATAGTTACTGAACTATACACGGAATGAACAGAGAACACGCTCGCTGCGTCGCTGCCTGTTAAGAAATACGCTAGGTGACTCGTGCGCAGGTATAATCCTATGCACGCGACGCGCGCAGTCAGCGCTGTTCATACTGTTGTCACAGAATATATAATAGTACTAACGTACAGAATAGCCACGCTCCGCCCCGCACCGATTCGAGTTACCCCACCCCTCAAGCGCAGATTGCAGGAAAACCGCAGGAAAGCAGTCGGGTGCGCGACGCGATGTATGTCGGCCGCACGGCACTAAATTCGGGAGCAATAGTTTTGCGAAATCGTAACGGTACCCTACCTACTTCCTTTTTCTAAATAAATAGTGATTTCTGAAATTAACGCGATTAATACATGAAATAACTACCTACCGAATGATTCTACCGAAGAATTTAAATTGGTATTTTACTATAACACCATTAAACAAACATAGGAATAATCGAAGCTAAAAGAAGAGAAATAAATAAAACTATTTGTCATGGTTCATTTAGGACCCTAAGCCATGCTTGAATTATTGTCAAATTGTAATGCCACAGATTATGTTTTGTACGACCTGAATTTTTCTAGGCAATGGAACGTGGCTGTCTCACTGTGACGTCATCCAGCGTATTTCGTAAAAAAAATATAAAAAATTAAATACTCATCCAAATTCAAAAACAATGAAAACAATATCTTAAAATATCCTATTCTTTCCAAAAATAAAATAAAAACTATAGGTTATTTTTTTGGTGCATCCCAATTACAGCAAATAGTGGGATCAATAGCCTACCTACGTTCTAATTCTATTAGTGATTGGGCTGGGTACATTTTTGCCCATCATTCTTTATTTGACGGATAAATGTGATGCCGTCTCTGTTTGTTTTGTTCGAATAGACGGAGACGGCATCACATTTATCCGTCAAATAAAATTAATCAATGGGTGGTGAAACAGCCCCTAAATAAAAAGAAAGAAAAAAATACATTCATTCAACGCCATAAAAACATTACAATGACATAACATAGTTAGGAAGAAAAAGACAAGACATATGCATGTAAGAAATAAATAAAGAAAAAAAAACTTAACTACAACACTTACTAACTAAAACAACTCTTACTACATCTATCGATATGCCCGTCAAAGGGTTAGTAATCGCTTAAACAGTAGATTGTACAACAAGAGCATAAAACGAGCCATTTTACCTTAGACGTTCATATAGTCACCCGAGCCGGTACGGCGAGGAGAAAATGGGTTAAATGCAGTGGCGTAGTTACCAAGGGGCTAGGCGGGGCAGTGCCCCGGGGCCCTCAAGCTCAGGGGGCCCTCGAAATTCTGCTTTATAGCTGATGATAAAGTTGCTTAGCATTTTTAAAGTATTTGTATATATAATGATTTTACTTCAAAAAACCTTACCAGTTTTGATAGCAGTGGGCCCCATTTTTTTATTTGCCCCAGGGCCCTAGGTTACCTAGCTACGCTACTGGTTAAATGCTCGAGTTTTACACTGCACTAGGTACTTAGGCTACACTTAGGTACTATATACTTTTCATTGTTCACGCATTACTATTATAATTGTACATTTTATGTTTTATTGATCTATTTTGATTGATTTTTAGTTTTATATTAAATTAATCATATACAAAATATGTAGAAACTTCTTTGTTTATGGCTGTTTACACCTGGTTGCCTTGGTCTTAGACGAAGATTTACTTTATGCACTAGAGCAGTGATTCCCAAAGTGGTCCAGGTGGACCCCAAGGGGTCCACGGGAGACTTGCTGGGGTCTACGTAGGCGTGAACAAAAAATGGGGGTCCTTAAGATCTTAATGGGGGTCCACGAAAATTTATCTGCTTTTGATAGTAAAGAGACAAAATGTAAGCATAGTTTTTATAAGGGCCTACCTACATTGTTTTAAGTACCTAACTAAGCAGATAATATTTAATAGGGCAAGCGACTGGACAGAACTCAGAAGCGACACAATTTTTATTTTTTGGCGACTTTAAGAATGTGGTAGAAATGTAGCAGCAGGGGGTCCACCGAAACCAGTAAAATTTTGAAAGTGGTCCACGAGAAAAATAAGTTTGGGAACTACTGCACTAGAGCATAAAAAGTCATTTTATGTCGCCTAGACCCAGCATAAACACGAACTTTACGAGCATGAGATGTGAAAATTAGTTTTTTTATCGGTAAAAATATTTTTTAATTATTTTTCAGTCTGTCTGTCTGTCCAAAAGTTTGTCAGAGTTTATCGATCACAGATTTCATAACTATTATTAAATATATACCTTTTTTATCCGTTGGCTGCATTGCCACAAGCTCCGGGGCTATATAAGTAATTATAGGCACCTCGGGTACTGGTTCTTGAAAAAAAAAACAGTTCTCATTTTTATCTTTTTTCTTCTTTATACGAGTACATACCTACATCGAATCATTACGGAAAAAAGACTTCCGAGGTTTCATACTTTTTTCAGGGTTTAGAGAAGGTATAGTCCAGGAAATATGAGTTGACCATCTGTAGACTTCACTACAGTGCTTTCACTGTAGCATGGTGCGGGTGACACTTGATGCACCGTTTCGTTTTACCCAAAAAAAGTTGCTGCGTTCTAAATATATGGAAGTATATTTCAGTTGTAGCCTGAATATGACTGGCGTAAAATATTTGAACGTAAAGAATTATGTTATACGAAATAAATTTAACCTGTCAGGTTTTTATAATCAATTAATTAAATTTATCTACATGCATATCATAACTTCCCTATTATATGTTCAGAAACGACTATCAAATGGCCTTTATTAAGAAACCTGGTATCTGCGGGTGCATCTTAATGTTCACATTAAAGTACAGTGTATCTTAATGTTTACATTAAAGTATCGGTAATACTTTTTTTAACAATGCGTATCTGTACATATTGAGAAAACTTATGACATGCATGTAGATAATATTATTAATTATAAATAAAACTTTATTTTTTATTATCTGTTTTATTTAAGCTTTGGTAGGTACTTCAAACTAGTTATCAGTAACACTAACTTAAAAATACAGGCCATATCTGAACATATTATAGAAAACTTATGATATGCATGTAGATAAAGTTATGTATGCGGCTATACATAATTACGCATTAAAACACTCGTGTGATCTTATTATGAAACTCGCCTTCGTACTTTAATGCCTCTCATTATGCACCAGCCACATAAATAACTATTAAGCACAATTAAGTAAAGAAACGTAATATGCATGTAACGAAACACCAGAGACTCGTTTAGTGATGGGACCTAATGGATCTTGAGTTATATCGGCACTTATAAATTGGTAAGTAACGAATATTCTTGCTAACTCCGTTTAGCCTTATAAGTGGCCAATAATATTCCAACATAGAATTTCATTAATATTCTCATCAAAATTAGCGTGATAATCGGATTAATGGTGACATTAATTGTAATTAAGATTTCAAATTACATAAAATACATATTAGTTTTATAGACTCAAGTTTCGACACTGACTCTCGTCTTGTGATATTGACAGCTGCCACCCGCACCATGCTATAATGAAAGTACTGTAAGTACATAACGAGTTACCAATTCATAGTTACTGAACTATACACGGAATGAACAGAGAACACGCTCGCTGCGTCGCTGCCTGTTAAGAAATACGCTAGGTGACTCGTGCGCAGGTATAATCCTATGCACGCGACGCGCGCAGTCAGCGCTGTTCATACTATTGTCACAGAATATATAATAGTACTAACGTACAGAATAGCCACGCTCCGCCCCGCACCGATTCGAGTTACCCCACCCCTCAAGCGCAGATTGCAGGAAAACCGCAGGAAAGCAGTCGGGTGCGCGACGCGATGTATGTCGGCCGCACGGCACTAAATTCGGGAGCAATAGTTTTGCGAAATCGTAACGGTACCCTACCTACTTCCTTTTTCTAAATAAATAGTGATTTCTGAAATTAACGCGATTAATACATGAAATAACTACCTACCGAATGATTCTTTTAAGTTTGTAGACGTATATCTATTGTAATTGATAATAATAATGCTTAAAATACGCAGACAGACACATTTTAAGTAGGTTTAAATAAATCGAGGATATTCTGGCAGAACCGGATAATAAGTGCACAATATTTATTTTTTATACGGTTTTGCTAGATAAATAAAGCAGAAAACATTGAGTATGCCTATGTATGTAACTTTAAAAAAAATTGCACTTATTCTGTTTTGCCAGAATACCCCCGTAATAGGTAAGATTAACGATTACATTTATTTGCACATATCTAAGCCATACCTACATATGAGTACCTTTAAATGTCATTGGTAGCACTTATAGTATTATACGCTTTTGCAAGTCAGCCCTGTGCAGCTTACGCACACATTGACGCGTGTACAGACGTCGTCGTGCCTATGTAGATTCAAGAACGCGTATTTTGTACGGCGTGGCCGCCCTGTGCTATTGTTCAACAGGCGGCCACCCGCTCCGCGCAAACCGCGACAGCTGGCGTCGGCCCTTAGTTTACAGCTCGCGGTCGTCAATGCACAATCCAAATACCAGATGTATGCTACCTACAAGTTTGCCGAATAAACTTTTTTTTTTTTTTATACGACTGGGTGGCAAACGAGCAAGTGGGTCTCCTGATGGTAAGAAATCACCACCGCCCATAAACATCTGCAACACCAGGGGTATTGCAGACGCGTTACCAACCTAGAGGCCTAAGATGGGATACCTCATGTGCCAGTAATTTCACCGGCTGTCTTACTCTCCACGCCGAAACACAACAATGCAAGCACTGCGGCTTCACGGCAGGATTAGTGAGCAAGATGGTGGTAGCAATCCGGGCGGACCTTGCACAAGGTCCTACCACCTGCAAATCTTTCTTTTTCTCTTTCTTTCTTTCTTTCAATAAATTATTCAAATAAACTATAGTGTTTCTTACCAGCAGCTGCTGTTTCAGGGGGTATTGACTTTTCACTTCTAGGCTCTGGGAGAGGAGATTGATCTAAAACATAATACATAATATGCGTATTAATTATGCGCTTTTCATTGACTGTACTTGGGTCAATAAACTTTTTCTTGATTGTCGTTCTGTCTCTTTGTCCAAAACTGCCGTGAGACTCGCTCATATTAAATGATAATGTAGGATAACTCATGTCTTAAATCGAGTTTAGCTCGACGTGTTTCGGGCTATTTCGTAGCCCTTCTTCACAGGAGCACGCGACTCGGCAAGTGCCGCAACACGCGCGCTCTGCTCGCGCGACTGCCCGACGAAACTAACACCGGCGCACAACTACACGCTTTTCGCCCGCATTTCACGTAGTGCGCGTGTTGCCGCAGCCGCCGAGTCGCGTGCTCCTGTGAAGAAGGGCTACGAAATAGCCCGAAACATGTCCAGCTGAACTCGAGTTAAGACGTGAGTTATCCGTTACAATATCATTAAATATGAGTGTCAGTTTCTTTAAAAAAAACTGTTGTAATATATGCTCCTAATGTACTTAGGAGATGGTCTATAAGACAATGGGCATGTAATTACGATAAAAAATGTACGCTCGATAAATTATAACCACAGAAAACATGTAACAAACTCATGGTTTTAAACAGTCGTCCAGGGGACTTAACCTGGTAACGTTATACTAGAAAAAGTTCATCCAACCTCTATACGACCTCGAGCCAAAGACAAAGCCTCGAGTAAACACTAGTAAATACAAGCCAAAGTATACCTGTGCTCTTGGTCCTTGCAAGACTCGCAATTTTCTCTTTCCGTTTAACTGAAAACAAACAATAATAGTACATTACTGCAGAGGCCATGAAGTAAGGGATTGATGGACGAGTTCGGGGTAGACGGCCGAGTCGTAGACGAGGACGGATAAAACGAATCCAGCAATCCCTGTTCTGGCCGAGACTTGTATAGTGCTTTTCTCAAACAATGTAAGGAAATACTTCATCTATCCATCCATCCATCCATCTATGTATCCATCCATGTATCCATCCATACATCCATCCATCCATCCATCCATCCATCCGTCCGTCCGTCCGTCCGTCCGTCCGTCCGTCCATCTATCCATCCATCCATGCATCGCATCGCATCGCAAAATCGCAAATGCTTACAGAGTAGTGGTGGTTGGCTGTCTGTAATTTTTCCTTTGTCAGTTTAATGTTAGTAAGCAAATTTAAAAAGTTAGAGCAGCGGACAATAATGGATTTTCATACATACTTCATGGCCTAGGCCAAGAAGTTATGTAGGGAGGTGGTAGGGAGCCATAAATGAGAAACTTCATGTCTCCATTTCGTGACATTAACGCATACATTTCCGAGCATGTTTGAGAAAAGACTTTTATTTTCGTATTTTAAAAATCGAAACATGTATTCCCTATCAATCTATCATCATCAACAGCTGGAAGACGTACACTGCTGAGCAAAGGCCTCCCCCTAGAACATTGGTTCTTAAATGGTGGTCCGCGGACCACTGGTGGTCCCTGGAAGAACTCAAAGTGGTCCACGAAGCTATCAACAACGAATTGGCAAAACGACGCGCCAGCCAAATAGCGGTTGCAACCGTTCATTCATTTACAATTTAACTTTTACGGTATTTAGAAATTTTAATTGTATGCTTCATGTACCCTTTACTCATCGCAAATGCTGCAAACTCATTCATTAAACGAGTGTAAAATGTATAACAGCAAATGAGGGCTATCGTTTTTTGTCTTTCTAGATGGCGCCACTGTTGCCTGAGGTTTTAAGTGTGGCTTTCAAAGTCCGTTATTACGGACGTGAACACAAAAATTAGATTAAAATCATATTTAATACACCTTAAAACTGTACCATAAAAATATCGAGCAACCACAGTGTTGCGTAGTCCCCGTTTTGTTCGGAAAAAAAGGGAGGACAAAAGTTTCCGAAAGACAAAACTGTCTCAAAACACAGACTTCGTTGCCCCGTAACGCATAATTACCATAATTAATTTCAGGTAATGCAAAATATTCACAAAATTATTCTAATTATAAGTAAACCCGCGTAGCTCGGCCAAAAACTATGAGATTTGACATTTCGGAGACCTCACGCTACACTAGCGCCTCTAGCGGCGAATTCATACGCGATAGCCCTCATTCTCTGACATTGATTTATTTAGCATTTCTCTAAGTAAATATAAGACTGTCATTAGTAGTAGTTAAGTAATTTGTTGCCTTTTTTTTGAGAATGGGTTATATGCACGTTCTCTTTTTTGCAAATCGTTCTTTGTGTGTTTGTTATTTCTATACTAGTTTTATACTTTATTATTGGGAACTAATAACCTGTGGCAACTTTGTTGGTCAATGTTAGATGTGATTGTTTATAATGTAAGTTTTATTGTACCGTTTGTGCCCAAATACATAAATAAATAAATAAATATTACCTTCAAACAGTTGGTGGTCCCTGGCAAGACAGAAATTTTGTCAAATGGTCCCTCCTGACTAAAAGGTTAAGAACCTCTGCCCTAGAACGTCCCAACGAACGACAACTCGCCACTTGCATCAGTTGCCCGCAACTATCGCAATGTCGTCAATCCACCTAGAGGCATATATCAACGCTTCGTCTTCGGTTCGTGGTCGCCACTCGAGGACCTTTCTCCCCCCAAAAGGTTATCTGTTCTTCCGCCGAATGTAGCCTACCTTTTGCCTATACCAAATCATATTTTTATTGCAACATTTAAAAAAAGCTACAATAAGGGTCTAATAATCTGGTAGTGACATCCGGTAGTTCGGCCAGGATCGTCTCCACAGGACGGAACTCTTCAACGGTTAATGGCATCGACTTGAAATTTGGTATGCAAATGTAGTTTGGGTGACAACACAAGTACAGTCAACAAAAAGTACAGTCAGCAAAAATCTTGTATTAAAAATTTACCAAAAACTTATTTTCCATCGACTTTTGCCGATTCCGCCCATTCCCTAATTACCCATCCATTTCTGCTGACTTCTACTAAGAGGTTAGTGCACGGCATTTACCAGGTTTATTCTGGATGGACGTGGACACGCGACGAGCGGCGCGGACGGCTGGCGGGGGCGAGATCGTAGGGGAGAATCTATCTGGAAATTGATTTTGGATATATAGAAGAAATATAAGGTGCATCGGGGTAAGCGCGCCTACCATTAAAATATCGAAAAGTATTGATATTGCACTACTAACGACATCTTACAGGTCCTTAGGTCAGGTCTTAGGTGCGTGGTTGTAACATGTCGTTATTAGTGCTTATGATTCTTTTCGATATTTTATTAGTAGGCGCACTTGCTCCATTCACCTTATTCAATACAATTCGATTCAATTTGTTTTCCATATATTGTTTTAATTTTATCCATCGCATCGCATCGCAATATCGCAAATGCTTACAGAGTAGTGGTGGTTGGCTGTCTGTAATTTTTCCTTTGTCAGTTTAATGTTAGTAAGCAAATTTAAAAAGTTAGAGCAGCGGACAATAATGGATTTTCATACATACTTCATGGCCTAGGCCACAACGTTATGTAGGGAGGTGGTAGGGAGCCATAAATGAGAAACTTCATGTCTCCATTTCGTGACATTAACGCATACATTTCCGAGCATGTTTGAGAAAATATTTTTTTTTTTTTTGTTTTAAGAGCGTTTATTACAACGTCCCGTAAAACGAATTAATGTTTATGACCTGTTTTTAAACAAAATAAAAGTCTATAACGAATAATTATTGGAGTAGACACATTAACTTCTATATTAAGAAGTGTTCTATCAGAAAACATTATTAATTTACAATATTTTTTTATGAAATAATCGAGAAAAACTAACAAAAATGCAACTCTGCTAGCTCAGCAAGAATAAACGTTCTTAATGAAAAAAAATATACATAACATTTTACATTGTGTCGGATATTAAGTAGTAGATTGTCGTGGCCTGGAAGTAGGCAATTGCTGGCTGAGTATGAGTATTAAACAGACGAGCTTGCGAGTCCGTTTAACTAATACGAAGCCAGCAATTGCTATTCCAGCCGAGACTAATATAAAGCTTTTCTCAAAAATGGTGAATAATTCTGAAATAGAATAAACTTTTTCTCAAAATATATTATAAAATTTAATTTTATTCTAATATTTTTCTTATGCTTTCCCGCCTTTTTTCCACCGAAAACACCACAAGCTGTTTCAGACCCAATAGAAAAAGTCCGGAGTTCCAACAAAATATCTGATACCGGCCATAAGACTTGTGCCAACATTTCCATGGCCTTTTTAACTTTAAAAAAAAATGTGACTGATTGCAAGCGCGCTAATTCATTATTGTCGTGCTAGCGCGCCTGCAATCTTTTTAACTTTTTAATTTTTTCGCCGACCATAAACTATGCACTTCACCTTCTGATATGTAAAGAATAATGTCAACTTTTACGGACATTTTTGAGAAAAAGTCTTTAAAGCTCAGTTTCCACCAATGATATGCAAGGATGTGTCGCGAGGGATGCGTATTTCATTAACCAATAGAAACGCTTCATTTACCTAGCTTCGTTCCTGTAATATATTAATTAAACGTCGCAATTAATTAATGGACTTTATTTCCTTAGGACACAATTACAAAGCAACTATATAAACCGCCATCTTGCAAGTCCTACTATTGGCTCTGTGCACGACATCAGCGCCACCTAGCGTCCGCAACTTTTATGGCTCTGATGCTCTGACGTTTTGAAATTTCATCGCGACATTGTGACAAAAATCAAACCTATAACGTATTAATTTATAATACAAAATTACTGTGATACCGTGATTTGGGTGGACAAAAGGTTGTGAATTCATTTTTGGTCAGGTAAGTAATATTTATTCAAAAGTGTGTTTTATTTTCGTTATGTCAGGGTTTGTTTACTTCATGTTTAGTTGTACTTTTACTGTAAAACGAAAAGATAAAGCTATCTTATTGGTTTCTTTGAATAAAAGTAAAATTATATAATTGTTCTTATATCGCTAGTAATAAATTAAATATCGTTTTCATTTCAGATCAAAGTGAGTATCACTTTGAAGACCGGTTTTGTGAGTATCACTCAATATAAAATTTCAACCACAAACCGTTTCATAAGGAAAATTGTTGCTGGACATGTCCGAGGTGTAGAGGAATTGAAAACAAAACAGGGACAGTGTGCAATAATTCAAGCTCTCATCATAACAAACATCTATCACTAAAATGAGGTAGTTAAAGTCTATACAAATTGCTTTGTTAATGACAGATTCATATGAGTATGACAGATGACAGAGCCAGAACTATTTCTACTTTTGGCCACCATAAGCGCTGCGATAGATTTCATCACCCCCACCTAGTACTTCGCACCCTCCCAATACTCTATCACAGTTCCGCTCATCTGTTTGCCACCAGAGCGGGACTGTGCGCGTACAGGTAAATGGACGTCTCTATTGATTCATGGAAAAGACAGTCATCCTCGCACATCTCGGGTGGAAACGCCTCATGGACGGTTCTTTAGTGAGATAAAACTTCTTACCCGTCGCTGCTGTTTTAGCTGGCGCCGGAATACTTTCTGAGGTAAGCTTCTCTAAGCTCGTAGGTTGATCTAGAAAAAAATACAATGTACCGGGTGTGGCCTGTAATACGAGCGAATAATTAAAACAAAGATCATACTCGTCAAACTGAACAACATTAGTGCAGCGACTTTGGAAAATAATGGAGTGTTTAGATTTTCCTTTTTTCATACAAATTAAATACTGCAATCAATGTACGCTATCCTAGAACACAATGAGGGCTATCGCGTATGAATTCGCCACTAGAGGTGCTAGTGTAGCGTGATGTCTCCGAAATGTCAAATCTCATAGTTTTTGGGTGAGCTACGCGGGTTTATTTATAATTAGAATAAGTTTGTGAATATTTTGAAATATCTGAAATTAATTATGGCAAATATGCGTTCCGGGGCAATGAATGTCTGTGTTTTGAGACAGTTTTGCCTTTCGGAAACCTTTGTCCTCCCTTTTTTCCGAACAAAACGGGGACTATGCAACACTGTGGCATGCTCGATATTTTTATGGTACGGTTTTAAGGTGTATTAAATATGATTTTAATCTAAACTTTGTTTTCACGCCCGTAATAACAGACTTTGAAAGCCATACTTAAAAACCTCACGCAACAGTGCGCCATCTAGTGAGACAAAAAACGATAGCCCTCATTGACGTCGCCTGTCACATCAACCATTTTGTTTTTTCGAATAAACTTTAAAGTGTAATAAAAATTAAAAAAACTAATTATTTTTAAAAGTCGCTGAACTAATGTTGTTCAGTTTGACGAGTATGATCTATGTTTTAATTATCAGCTCATATTACAGGCCACACTCGGTATACTCAGCGGATCAAAATTTGGCACACCCTACATTCAAAATTTTCTATCCATGGTCCAACTAGCCATGGTGGCCGAGTGGTTTGACCTATGGCCTCTCAAGCCGAAGATCGTGGGTTCAAACCCCGGCTCGCACCGCTGAGTTTCTCGAAATTCATGTGCGGAATTACATTTGAAATTTACCACGAGCTTACGGTGAAGGAAAACATCGCGAGGAAACCTGCACAAACCTACGAAGCAATTCAATGGTGTGTGTCAAAAGTTCCCAATCCGCACTGGCCCCGCGTGGGAACTACGGCCCAAGCCCTTTCACTCTGAGAGGAGGCCTGTGCCCAGCAGTGGCACGTACATATATAGGCTGGGACGATAATACTCGTATTATAAGCCAGGAACGATCCAACTAGAAGATCATTTTGTAAATATACATCTCGCCATATACAGTATGTTATCCGCAGCCAGGCTTTTTCAAGGGAGCTGAAAGTAACGTATTGCTGTAACTAGAGATGTGTAAATCCGGATCTGAAGATTCAAAAGAGTCAGATCCTCAAGCGGATCCGAATCCCTTTATGACTCCTTTCAAATCTTATTGACTCCGGAGTTACAAACTCCGACCAAGTTCGGCCGGATCGAGCGGCTCGTGATCGCCGTCACACTCACTCGCTCCGCTTTCACTCTCGGCTCGGATCGGATCTTATTACGTTTGGTCGAGCGCTGAGTGAGCCTACCTACCTACTTACGTCGGTACTCGGACGGACTTCTCGCTCGGTTATATTGGAAAGAAATGAGATAGAATTAAAACACAATATAATATTACCGGAGCGGGCGACGCATATTTAACACTGTTTTCAAGCTTCAAATAGTCAAACAGAAAACTATTAGGTTCTTAAAGTAGCTCATATGTGGTTCTTTAAAAAATACACAATGTAGAATTTTTCAACATTAAAACGACGAAACGAAACGGTACTTCAGTTCAGTACCTTGACCTTGGTACCTACCGAACCGAGCCGGGCCGCATCGGCCATAGATAAATTAATAATCGCTCGAAAGAACCGGAGTCAATAAAGGAGTCGGATTCAATAAGCGGATTCGGTACCGACACCGGAGCTGGATCTAGTGAGTCAGATCACTTCGCGGAGTTGAGATTACCCATGTCTGTCTGTAACTTAACCATCATCATCCCAGCCTATTTACGTCCCATTAATGGGCACAGGCCTCCTATGAGAATGCCCAGGAAAGGCGGGCCCAGTGCGAATTGGGAACTTGACACGCACCATTGAATTGCTTCGCAGGTTCGAGCAGGTTTCCTCACGACGTTTTCCGATAGGTCAAACCACTAGGCCACCACGGCTTTTTTTTTTCTTAACAACCATGCCATTAATTTAATTATTAATAAATAAACGAGTTACATTTTTTACCGTTCAGTATATATAGTGCAACCTCGCTACTCCGCTACCACATGTGGGGGGACAGCACAGTATGTTGTTATGTGGGTGACACTATCCCGGCCCAGATAATACCGGGATGGAAATACCGACCTTGTTTTTCGTGTACACGCCCATAGAAGCTCCTGTCAGTTTCTATGGGCGTGTACACAAAAAACAGGGCCGGCATTTCCATGTCGGTGTTATCCGGGCCGGGAAACAGTGTCACCCTTAAGATTGGTTACTTGGAATCTTTTTGTATTTTTTATTTCAATTCCAAATTTTTTGTTACTTTTACAGTACAAACTAAAATATAGATGCATAGAAAAACCAGAAAAATAAGACCAGCGCTGGGAATCGAACCCAGGTCCTCGGCAATCCGTGCCACGTGTATGTGTATCACTGTCCAGTGGTGATGTAGTGGTATAACACGTGGCACGGAATACCGAGGACCTGGGTTCGATTCCCAGCGCTGGTCTTATTTTTCTGGTTTTTCTATGTATGTTTTTGTATTTTCGATAGTGTCACCCTTGTAATGTTATCATTCAGAGCTTCTCGTTCTTCCACTCATGAGTCGAAATGCTTCCGTTTAGGTCCGTTTGACGCTACAGTGCTTTTATTGTAGCATGGTGCGGGTGACAGCTGTCAATATCACTAGACTAGACAGTGAAAGTGTCGAAACTCGAGTCGATAACACCAAGTTTAAAATCTTTATCATAGTTAATGTTGTCATTAATCCGATTATAATGCTATTTTTTTATTCCATCATCATCATCATCATCCCAGCCTATATACGTCCCACTGCTGGGCACAGGCCTCCTCTCAGAACAAGAGGGCTTGGGCTATAGTTCCCACGCGGGCCCAGTGCGGATTGGGAACTTCACACGCACCATTGAATTGCTTCGCTGGTGTGTGCAGGTTTCCTCACGATGTTTTCCTTCACCGCAAAGCTCGTGGTAAATTTCAAATGTAATTCCGCACATGAATTTCGAAAACTCAGAGGTGCGAGCCGGGGTTTGAACCCACGACCCTCTGATTGAGAGGCGATAGGTCAAACCACTAGGCCACCACGGCTTTATTCCATGTTGGAACATTATTTGCCACTTAATTAAAGGCTCAACGGAGTTTACAAGAATGTTCGTTATTTAGCATTTAAAAAGTACCGATATAACTCAAGAGCCATTAGGTCCCATCACTAAACGAGTCTCTGGTGTTTCGTTACACGCATATTACGTTTCTTTACTTAATTGTGCTTAAATTTAATTAATTGATTATAAAAATATGACAGGTTAAATTTATTTCGTATAACATAGTTCTTTATGTTCAAATATTTTAAGCCATTCATATTCAGGCCACGAGTACCACTGAAATATACTTCCATATCTTAAGACCGCAGCAACTTTTTTTGAGTAAAACGAAACGGTGCATCAAATGTCATCCGCACTTCTAGAATGAGAGCTCTGGGGGCCTACCATGATCTTTTCATAAACAATCCAAACGCAGAGCAGTTCAATTTAGGCACCTAAACTGAATCGTCGAAATTAGTACCACGACGTTTATTTCTCAGAGCTGAGTCTCAATGGTTTACAAGTGAATGAAAAACCGATATTGTCTCTGGTCCGAAACTGAAACGCTAAGTCGCGAAAGGGATGCCGCTATAGGCAAACCAAATATTGTATACTAAAACCTCTTTATTTTGGAAAACCATAACACTATGTCATTCCGTGTTCTTAGCAACCGTTGTGCTGATTACAAATAATGTTTACGCTGTCACTAATCCACGAGTCTCTTTTCTCACTGAAAAATTAGTTTTATCAATGAGGAGTTAAGAAGCACAATGTCGTGAGGAGTACCTATGAAAAGTTATAAAACTTGAATAAAAGTTAAAAAGTTGTTGAAGTTTAAAAATTACTCCAAGTAAAATAGTTAGAAGTCCAAAATAATTGACAGAATGGATAACTTATACTGAATCGTTAAATTTGACACTGAAGCGATTCAATTCCCACTCAAGTTAAGCGTCATGGTATCAAAATGTCTGTATCGCTGTCGCTGAACCGTGCTTGAACTGAATCGCAAAAGTAACGTCGTGGTACGAAATAGCGATGCAGTTCAGTTTAGAGCCTAAACTGAATCGTATTAAGAGAGCGTGGTAGGCCCCCTGTAGTCCCGCTTGCGGGATTGATTGTCTCATTCAGTTATTTAATAAAAGAAGAATTAGTGAAATTATGGATAAAACTAAAAGTACCTGTGCTGTTGAGCCTGGCAGGGATAATGACTTTTCTTTTCGGTTTTACTGAAAATAACAAAACAAAACATACTGTTATTAAAACATTCGCGGTTAAACGTCATCACCAGCCGGAAGACGTCCAATATATATATTTGAACAGACAGATAAAAAAAATGCCCGCATATTATCTATTGTTTAAATTGATACGCGAGTGCGTGTGGTGTAAATGTAAAAAAACTCACGAAGGGGCTACTATTAATAATAATTCCAGTAATAATCCTACTAATATTATAACTGGTGAAATTACTGGCACTTGAGGTATCCCATCTTAAGCCTCTAGGTTGGCAACGCATCTGCAATACCCCTGGTGTTGCAGGTGTTTATGGGCGGTGGTGATCTCTTACCATCAGGAGACCCACTTGCTCGTTTGCCATCCAGTCGAATAAAAAAAAAAAAAAAACTGCGAATATTTGTATGTGTGTGTGTGTGTTTGTTGCTCCTTCGCGCTATAACGGCTGGGCGGATTTGCATGAAATTTGGCATGAAGATAGCTGGACATTAGGAACAACACATAGGCTACTTTTTATCCCAATATTTTCACGGGATCGAAATAAAATCTAAATCGCTCATGAATTTGGCACTGTTGTCTTCTGTGCAAGGTAATGCCCTAACTCCCCCCTCACTAACCCTCTAATTTCGCATGCCATTTGTGGTATAGTTTAGTGATTCGTGTGTTATTTTCAAGATCTTATTGTACCTAAAATCCTGTGAAGTAAATTACTTTGAATGACATTACATCCACAACAAATTTTTTGGGGATCCCCATGGGAAATTAGTAACATAAATCCCGGAATTTCAATTCAACTGCTGTATCTAATGATGTACGCATGCAAAGCCGCGGGTAAACACTAGTGACGCAGTCAGCGCGTCGCCTGAGGGGATCCTTCCGACTGCCATATACATAATGTAATGTTTTTCATAAGTATTTTCCCGCTGAAACTGTACATTTTCATACATTTTTAAATGGTCATCCTATAGAACTCTATAGGTTAAGGTTTGTTTTATAACAAAAAAAAGTTATGTCAAACATTAAAATATGACAAAAATTACATTATGAAAAACAATTTTCGACTAGTCGATATAGACCGTCACCTGAGCTTTGCCTGGGGCGGCGTGTGGCGCGGACGGCGGGCGAGGGCGGCGCGGGCGCCCCGGCGCGCCGCGACGAGCGCCGCACGATCGCCTTAGTCTTGAAGGGCGCGCTCGGGATCGGGCTCGGCAGCGGGCTCGGCAACGGACGACCTAAACACAACTCAAGCGTGATATAAAAGAAAGACACAAAGAAATACAGTGTAGTCCGTTTAGTACGACTTCGCATTTAACAACCAACCGTTTTTAGCGACGTAATGAGGGCTATCGCGTATGAATTCGCCACTAGAGGCGCTAGTGTAGCGTGAGGTCTCCGAAATGTCAAATCTCATAGTTTTTGGGTGAGCTACGCGGGTTTATTTATAATTAGAATAACTTTGTGAATATTTTGCAATAACTGAAATTAATTAAGGCAAATATGCGTTCCGGGGCAACGAATGTTTGTGTTTTGAGACAGTTTTGTCTTTCGGAAACCTTTGTCCTCCCTTTTTTCCGAACATAACGGGGACTATGCAAAACTGTGGCATGCTCGATATTTTTATGGTACGGTTTTAAGGTGTATTAAATATGATTTTAATCTAAACTTTGTTTTCACGCCCGTAATAACAGCCTTTGAAAGCCATACTTAAAAACCTCACGCAACAGTGCACCATCTAGTGAGACAAAAAACGATAGCCCTCATTACATCCGTTCGTTTAGTACGGCGTCCGGTTAGTACGACGTAATATCACCGTTCCCTTGGCCGTCGTTATAACCGGATTCTACTGTAGTAATTTATGCAACTGTTACGTAATAAGAAGTTTTCCGACAAAACACTATGGAAAACATTATTAACTGCATCTGTAAATGACAGGGTATGTCCATGTTATGCAAACCTTCAAAACAACAGCCTTTCACAGCTCTGTCTATTCTAAATATTATCATACAAAATATACGGGGTAATCGGTGTTGCTCGCATACGTGATCTGACTGTACCTGCAGATAGTATAGATATCCTCCTGGCGCTGCGTTTAAACTTGCGGCTGACTATACTCTTGCTCGACGGACATTTGAAGGTGAAGCTTCCTTCCTTCTTTTTTTCTACAACAAATACAATATATCGTAATTATGTTTAGAACTCTCATGATCTTCAAACATAATCTCAAAATCTTATGCGTCTTTTTTGACAAATTAGTACATTGTGTCTTAAGGGCGGTAAATAAGGAATTACGAACGAGAGTCTATTAGAAGAATTTTAATGAGTCGATGTTCGTAATTCTAGTACCGCCCGTGCGACATACAATCTTTTTCATCACATTTGCAAGTAAAATTTTATATTTGTAAAAGAAAAAATATAATTGTTCCAAATATTGGCGATACCTTAGGCTGTGCTCTTGGCAGCGTCGCCCTCAACCTCCCCCTCCCTCGGTATGCGCCGCAACGTGCGTGTGCATGTGGACCATGTGGTCCTGCAGCAGCGCCATCAGTACGGGCACTGACTCATTGACCGACCTTGGGCTTCATGACAAGACAACGTGTACGCGCAATGACTCATTTACCGACCACGGGTTTCATGACAAGCACATTAAAGGTCGAGGGTTTTATTTGGGGGGTTGCAACTAAGGTAGCCTGCATGTTACGACACTGTTTACGAGCAAGTGTGATGAAAAATATATTTTATTCGTGAATTTATAAAAATTGTATATGTTACCGTAACTAAGCCGAAGTGTGCATTATTAAGGATCACATGTTAATAAAACAATCATTGCTAAATCGATTTAAACAATGTACCAGAAACCTATCGTAAATCTATCTCGCTCTAACATACGCATATCATATCGTTCTTTCTCTTACATCGTGGAACTATTACAACTTTCTAAACCTACAGATATACGAGTAAAAATAAAAACATGAAGCTGAAAACGAAACAAATAGTCTCCCAGACTTAAAGTTCGCTCGATGCTCTGCAGGTAACATCAGTCAAATAAGCCAATCAACATTTTTACCGACACTAATCTGTTACAACGACAACAACAATCATGCACATTTTTCATAACACATAATAATAGATTTTGTGTGAAGTAAACTGTAAGTAATATTAACCGACAGTGTAACATACGAAGAGCAATGTACTAATAAAGTTTTAAAATGTTGCTATAGTATAACTCGTTAAATATCTATGTTGGAAATAAACGATGTATTTTGAAAACACCACAAGAGACAATATTCCGGTAACTGATACCGGAGACTTGGCTGTATAAGTGTCCATGGTAAAAAAAAAGACTCATTGGCGCGTAAATGCTTGCAATCAATAAGCCACTATGTTCTTACGTAGAATAATGAGTTACACACAACAACAATACATTACAAGACGTACGTCGATTATAACCGATGGTATACATATATTCTAACGCTATGGCTGTATTATTATGCCCTCGGCCACAAGCTCGGGCAAGTCAATCACATGTACGTACTGCACTTTTCATACCTACGCTCGGCGGTCGCTCTAAGGTTGTCAACTATGGCTTATGCACCAAAAAACTATCGTGGTAGCGGCACTCTTATCTAGTTGTTTGATTTATTGTTGAGAATGAAACGGGAAGAAGGTATATTACAAATTTGACACATAAAATAACTCGATAAAAATATACGATTTCGACACTGGCGAAATGCATGATTATTTTATTTTAAAGTGTAATAAATTCGCATTCTCATTTTATCGCACAAACAAGTTCGCAGACGCGTGTCTCAAGCGGATGGCACTCGCGCTCGCGCTGGTCCCAACCGGTCCGAGATACCGTGTCCGTGAGCAGTGTCTATGTGTGCGTTGCTCGAGCGCACTTGTATGGAGATTGATTTCTGTACCTATCTGTTTTGTGCACTAGTAAACATGATCTCATCCGCAAAGCGTTCGCATCGCATTGGAAATGAATCTTTTATAGATAGCAAACATTCGCGCCAGCAATAACTTATTTAATAAAATTAAAATTCAACCCTACAGATAATACAAACTTAAAAAAAAAACTGCAAGTCCGCAATTTATTTGTTACTGAAACAAGTGTAAACATTATGAACGTCATCTCATACTAATATTATAAATGCAAACTTTGTGAGTGAGTGAATATGTTTTTTCCTCCTTCACTCTAAAACAGCTGGACGGATTTGGATAAAATTTGGCATGAAGATAGCTGGATATCTGGAATAACACATGGGCCACTTTTATCATGATATTACCACAGGATCAGGCTAAAATCTCGAAATCTCATCGCCTATAGTCGTGAAATTTGTCAATTTGGTTTGTAACATCCTAATCCGATATAATAAACATTAAACCTACCCTAATTAATAACCTAACCAACAAAAAGTTGGAAAACCCCCGACTTTGTCACTTCAAAGTTCAATTTCTCAAAAACGGCTGAACCGATTTTGATGCAACATATCTAAGAACCATCGCTAGAAAACTTGCTTTTAAATAAAACAAACTGCATTCAAATCGGTCCACCCGTTTAAGAGCTACGATGCCACTGACAGACACACAGACATAACACCCCTCTTTTTGCGTCGGGGGTTAAAAAGGTACTTTCAGTTATTTTTTGTCGCAACAAACTTTTCTACAACACAATAACGTTTCGTTCGAACGAAAGCGACAAGTTTCCTTAGTTATTAAAGACGAATCCATTTCGACCCACGCTACGTAGGTACGCAATATGCAGCCAACCGTGCGGTTTGAGCGTGCCGTCTCTTTCTCAAACAATAGTTTGAAGAGGGACGGCACGATAAAACCGCGCGACTAACCTCATAGTGCGTAAATCGCCTAAAAAAACGGTATATCCCTAAGGACCTATGATAGCTGTCGCGGTTTGCGCGGAGCGGGCGGCCGCCTGTTGAACAACAGTACGAGCAGCAGGGCTACTACAAAACTCAAAGTTCGTGTCGTGCGGTCCCTCTGACACTTATACTATTTAATACGAGAGCGAGTGGGACGGTACGACACGAACTTCGAGTTTCGTAGTAGCCCTGCAGCGCTAACTGCGCGCGTCGCGTGCACAGGGTTGTACCTGCGCCCGCGCCAGCTAACGTACGCCCGAATAAGTACGTACCTGGAGGCGTTTCCTTAGCTGTGCTTGATAAATATAACAAGGGCATGTCATCTTCAGATTTGTCTTCGCGGTTCACGCAGGGTCGCTTCTTACTTGGGGACTGGAAAAACAAATAATATACGATGTGGTGCATAGGAGAAATTTGTGTCTGCACTCCTGTCCAGTGGTAGTGTAGGGGTATGGCACGCAGCACGGAATGCTGAGGACCTGGGTTCGATTGCCAGCGCTGGTCTCTTTTTCTGGTTTTTCTGTGCATCAATGTTTCAGTTTGTATTTTCGATATGGCTTTTACGGGGTGACCGTAAAAGTAACAAAATTTGGAGTTCAAATGAAAATGTCTTTTAGACTCCAAAAACTAACAATATACGAAAATTGAAAATACAAACTGAATAAGACCAGCACTGGGAATCGAACCCAGGTCCTCGGTATTCCGCGTGCTATACCGCTACACCACTGCTGGTCAATATAGAGCCATCGTGAGAGGAAGTCTTTGCCCCGCAGTGGGGCATATATAAGCGAGAAGATGATGATAATAAAAAAATACAAAATGAAATCCTACTAGTAACGTAATCCTAAGTATGTGGGTGTCTGTGCATGATTTGAGGCTGTACGAGTAAGTGCAAGGTTGTAAGGATTTATTTAATAGAATGTGTTGCTAGTAACATCCTACTAATATTATAAATGTGAAAGTTTGTATGTGGGTGACTGAGTGAGGTAGGCAGGATCAAAATCTTCAAAAATTGCGTTATATTTAACATGTAGGTCCTCGCACACCCCCTTTTACGTAAAAAAAAAACATATCAAAATCGGTCCGTCGGTTTGAGTGAGAGCTATGTCAATCTTATAACACGCCTCTTTGTGCGTCAGGGTTTATAAACCTTACGTAAAAAAATGTACAAAAGTCCCATACAATAGAACAGTAAAATAAAAAACAGTATACACACCTTCGCTACCTCCACAGCAGCAGCCTTCCTCTTGAGAACGCGCGCCTCCGGCTTAGGCTTGTCCCTAGGCCGAAGGCACATGCTATTGTTCTTCTTCTTTGCTTTAAAAGCCAGTTGTCGCTTCTTCACTTTTAACGTGGGAACTGTCACGGGGATTTCGTCTTCTCGAAGCCTCTCCAGCAAGACCATAGGCTGCTTGTGTCTATGTACATCTGGAATATTGGATTACCGTTTATTTATTTAGTCAAGGAGAGCAAACAGAAGTGTATACATTAGTGATGTAACGAATGACATTTTTGAACATTCGCAAATATGCGAATATTCAGTTTTTCGTTTTGGCGCCAAATGGCAGTCTCGTTCGAACGAAGTGCGTTCGGTTTATACTTTGTTCCGAGAATTACCCAGTTTATTACGCATCGCAAAGTAAATAAATTATTTATTTATACCCAATGATTAAGTGAAGACTGATAATGTGATTACGAGATTAAGTTATTTTTTTGTATAAAAAACATAAGAAATTAATGTATTTCGATTTTATTAACCTATCTATTATCTAATAATTGTATATTTTATTCTGATATTCATATTCGCAAAACATTCGCAGAAATTTTGCGAATGCGAATGCTAATATGCAAAAATATGCGAATATTCGCGAATGCGAAAATTATTTCAGAGACCAACATGCACTACCTTCCTAACCAGCTCCCACTAAAACATGTAAGTGGTATTTATAACTAGACAACTACACTGCACTTGACACAATACTACATAATTTTGTTAATTTTTAATTAATTTATTTATTTAGGAGAACAAACAGCGAGCTTCATCTACTTAATTTATTAACAACATAGGATTTCTTACAATTCGTTTTTAAATTTCTGTCCAGAAATATTGACAATACACTACACTGCGCATGGCTGCACTCGGCCAGTTTGATACTTACTTTGCAATGCTACTATGTCCAGTAGACTCCTGGCCGACATGCCATTGTGGTATACTGTCCGCTGATCCTCCTTATCTGGCTTGCGCTCCGGGGCGGGCGGAGGCACGCTGATGCTGGGCGGGATCGGCACGCCCTGGGCAAACTTGCGCTGCACTAGTCTCATCGCGCAACTCCTGGACCATACAAGAAAAAAAAAATACCCTCAGAACTACACTTGGGAAGAAATTAACAATGAGGGCTACTTGACAGGCAAAAGATCGTTTGCCGTTACGGTCTTGCTTGCAATTGGCTCATTTACGCCATCTAGCGATATTCCGTCTGTCAATCCATTCTAATGTTATAAATCTGAAAGTGTGTGTTTGTATGTTTGGTCCGTCTTTCACGCCGCAACAGAGCAATGGATCGACGTGGTTTTTGGCATAGTGTTAGTTTATGTTCAATGTTTATTGGTAATACTAACAGCTAAAAAAGTATTTCAGTTTTTGTCAAAATTCCCACGGGATAGGGAATAAATGTGATTTATATTTTCGCTTAAAAGTGGCTCTAACTCCGTTATTATAAATATTAGAGACTCCAAATTCGGCATGCAAAACACAACGGCAATATAAAACAAATACGGCAGTGTTCGTGCAGTTTTCCATGCGACGGCGTGCTATCAATGAGGGCTATCGTTTTTTGTCTCACTAGATGGCCCACTGTAGCGTGAGGTTTTTAAGTATGGCTTTCAAAGTCTGTTATTACGGGCGTGAAAACAAAGGTTAGATTAAAATTATATTTAATACACCTTAAAACCGTACCATAAAAATATCGAGCATGCCAAAGTGTTGCATAGTCCCCGTTTTGTTCGGAAAAAAGGAGGACAAAGGTTTCCGAAAGACAAAACTGTCTCAAAACACAGACAATCATTGCCCCGAATCGCATATTTGCCATAATTCATTTCAGATATTGCAAAATATTCACAAAAATTTTCTAATTATAAATTAAACCCGCGTAGCTCACCCAAAAACTATGAGATTTGACATTTCGAAGACCTCACGCTACACTAGCGCCTCTAGTGGCGAATTCATTCGCGATAGCCCTCATTGTGTTTGCACCCAAGCTGATTTGGTTAGCCGACTGCATTGCAGCCCCCCTCGGCTCGGCCCCTCAACCCCGCGGCCAGCCCCTCCTCAAACAAGCCAGGCCGTTCCGGAGACGGTCAACCAAAGGATGAGTAGGGTGAAGCGGAATTTGCGAACTGGTTGAGCGAGTGGTTATGATTTTAAATTTGTTAATGAATAGTATTTAGATATAAAACTAATTAATACGTGATAAAACTAGGAGAAAAACGGAAACGTGTAGTTTACTACAGTCAAAATAACTCCATGGTGCCTATAATTTGTCGCCGTCTTTATTTTATTTAAAACATTTCAATCCGTCCCAGTATTTTAGTTTATCTCAACTATCTATATCTATATACATAAAAGAAGAAACTGACTGACTGACTGACTTATAGATCAACGCACAGCCCAAACCGCTAGGTCTAGAAACTTGAAATTTGGAATATATGTTCTTTAATAGGTGTAGACGCGCACTAAGAAAGGATTTTTCGAAATTCCCACGGGATAGGGAATAAAATGGGATTTATATTTTCACTTCAAAATGGCCCTATTTGCGTAACTATAATTATTAGAAACTTCAAATTTGGCATGCAGGTAGGTAAAAACTGTTTCAAAGATTTTCCGAATATCCCACGGGATAAAACTAATAAAGAGGATTTTATATACTTACCAACTGAATCAGAAAACGATAAGCTAAACCAATAAAACTGGGGACTGGAGATTTGGCAAACTGATGTAAATCTGGTAACAATTATTTAGCAGTGACATCCTACTCATTCTGGTGAGGATCGTCTCCGTAGAAGGGAACTCCTCAAAAGTTGATGGCACACGCAAAAAACATTACATGATTGTTAAATTTCAATGACAATGCGTTTATATGATATACACCGCCTGATGCTGCAGCCAGGGTTGGCTGCTGATGACGGAACTCCTCAAGGGCTGATAGCATAGATACGAAATTTTACATGTACGTTCAACGAGCTGACACAATTACTTTGCCCACCCGCGACCTTTATGATAGCTACTTTTGTGCCCATGCAATGTGTGTTCATGCAGTTCCTCCACTTCCACACTGTAAGAACACACAAATCCATCTATCACCACCACCACTTTACACTGACGCGTTTCGAACTCAACCAGAGCTCATCTTCAGAGCAACACAACCGTTCAGCATGCTACGGTGTGAAATTTGGCATAGATGGACCTAAAGTAATGCAGAGGTGCACTAGGGCAAAGATTAGAGAAATAGAAAGAATAGGAAAATATCTCAACTTTGTTTTTTTCTTTGTTTGTTGGGGGTCATCTCTGAAACTATTGAGCTGATTTAAATAATTCTTTTATCAATAGAAAGATACACTATCTCTGATTGACATTAGACTACTTACTTTAAGAAAAATTGCATACTTTCCGCAGAATAAAAATAAGTTTCAATTTTGAGGCACATTTTCAAAATTATTTCAATAATAGAAAGCTACAATGTGTGGCTCCAATCGACAATTAAGAATATTAAAATAGATCATAACAGTAATTCATGTCCCGCGGGAACTTTACAATTTCTCGGGATATAATCCTATATCGTGTATGAAGTCGCGGGCAAAAGAAACGCGTAGTATGTACTTTAACGTTTTCTAAAATTCCAACCCTGAATCAGCGAAGCAGGGTTTCAAAGTTGGTAAGAATCATAATTAATTACGTATGTAGGTCGATTTTTGTATTACAAAATTTGCACCATCTGTCTAAAAGAAAATCCGTCTGTATTTGTATTTCCATATAATCCTCCGAAAAATTAATCAAAACACGAAAAAAGGATCGCAGAAAGTAAATGTATGTTACTCCAAATTTAACGCGAGCGAAGCCGCGGGCAAAAGCCAGTCTATATATATAAAAGAAGAAACTGACTGGCTGACTGACTGACTGACTTACTATAGATCAACGCACAGCCCAAACCGCCTAGAAACTTGAAATTTGGTACAGGGGTTCTTTTTATAATGTAAATGAGCACTAAGAAAGGATTTTTAGAAATTCATCCCCTAAGGGGGTGAAAAAGGGGGTGAAGTTAATATGGAATTTTCTCATTACTCGACTTAGAAGTATGAAAATAGGTGTAAAAGTTCTCGGTTACAATTAAAAATTAACTGTGTAAGTGGAATGGATAAAATTCCCCCCTAAAGGGGTAAAATGGGGGGGTAAAGTTTGTATGGAAATTTTCTCATTTCTGGACTTAGAAGTATCAAAATAGGTAAACTAGTTCTCGATTACAATTAAAAATTATCTGTGTAGGTGAAATGGATGAAATTCCCCCCTAAAGGGGTAAAATGGGTTAAGTTTGTATGGAAATTTTCTCATTTCTGGACTATGAAAATTGGTATACTTACAGGGTCCTGATTAGAAATAAAAAATGGTCTGCGTAGGCAAAGATATAGAAAGGAGAAGTAGCTTTCGACTAATAAGGGGGGAGTTTCTATGAGACTTCCTTATTTCTAGACTAAAAATATGGCTGGTCACAATTTGAAATGATCCGTATGGTGTTGGCGACTTCAATAGGGGAGGGGGTTTTTTCATACAAAATGTACACATAAAATTTGGAAATTAAATTGATATTTAAAATGATGTGTGAAATAAATTTACAAATAATTATGCAGTAGGTGCCTAACTTAAAAGTTACTCATTGGATTGTGCATAATAAAATCCATAATATTAATATAAGCGTAATTTTAGTATGATTATCCGTTCTTATTCATCTTTTACGTAATTTACAAAATATTATGAACAGTGCAATTTCGAATACATACTTCGGGTTCTAGAGTAAGATTCGGTTCTCGCCGGAAGCACGCGAGATAATTAATTTACTCTCGTGTTTTTTCATAAAAACTTTTCCTAAACTAGCTTCAAAATTGATAAAAAATGTTGTTTATAGCGAAGTACTTTAGTAAACTGTTTCCTATCGTTTACGGCAGTACTTCGCTATGCACACAGATACAAATGTCACAATTATAGCGGGGGTTAATTAGAACATATGCCCGATAACTAAAGTACGCGCGGACGAAGTCGCGGGCAAAAGCTAGTAATTATATAGATGTCGCAGAAGGGCTCAGAGCTTCATCAAGAATATTATCAGTGGGCATCTTTAAATATGGTTTGGATCCTCGAGGTAATAAAAGGCAGTTCTAAACTTGGTCTATTATTAATTACACTAATTATACTATAACACGGAATTACACTATAACACAATTTATGAGAAATTAAGAGTCAATGTCTCGGGTATCACTAATTTAGCACAATTAATTAAGGAACAATCAAGCGCGGAGCGCGTCCCAGAGGCGTCCTTACCTATAGTGCAGGGTGTGCGTTGCACACGGGCGCAGCGGTGTTAGGGGCTCCGGCCGAGGCAACTTTGTACATACCTATTCAATTTTGACCGCGCGCTTCCTAGATGACGCTAAAGTAATAATTGCACACGGGCTCTACACGGGCTAAAGACGCCGCTGGCGCGTCCACACACGACCGTATCTCGAAAGGGCTTGTGGCGGCCTGCTTCACAAAGTACTTTATACATATACTGAAAGCCTGCTTTACCGCCAAAACCTAAGTCCGCGCGCCTGCGCGATGCAGCGGACGGTTGTGCAGCAACCAAAAACCAACAGAGCTGTCCGATCTACTAGCGAGAGAAAAACCTCATACCAATTTACGTTATATATTTTATTTGTTGTACATACCTAATTGTAAATAAACTGTAAATAGTGCATTGCATCTTTTCTACCGACACGACAACCTTTTACCACAGGCTCTGTTCCCATCGGATGCAAACCCGCTGGAAAACCAAACTCGACCTTATATCGGTCGTGTGTGTGTGTGTGTGTGTGTGTGTGTGTGTGTGTGTGTGTGTGTGTGTGTGTGTGTGTGCGTGTGTGTGTGTGTGTGTGTGTGTGTGTGTGTGTGTGTGTGTGTGTGTGTGTGTGTGTGTGTGTGTGTGTGTGTGTGTGTGTGTGTGTGTGTGTGTGTGTGTGTGTGTGTGTGTGTGTGTGTGTGTGTGTGTGTGTGTGTGTGTGTGTGCGCGTGTGTGTGTATGAGTGCGCGTGTGAGTGTGTATGTATCTATGGGTGTCAAAGTTTCTGAGTCTATATGGGTGACAGTGTATGTGCAGGTATGTACGTTAAAGAGAAATGTTGCTGTCTTAAGTCAGAAGATACTCGGTATCATTATAATCGAGTTTTTGCAACCACCGTGAGACTTTCTGTTTCATTTGAAACCTACTTAATCTAATTATGTTTAAAACATTATTTATCTTATTATAAAGAAATGAGCTAGTGATCTGGAATTGTCTCGAAGAAAATTTAGTTTTATGGGGTATGGGAGGGCAAATTCTGTATTGATTTCTTTTAGTAAGATCTGGTTGCCGTACTTGCGCGTGCCTGCGCATAATGGAGCGGAGTATAAAGAGCTGTCTCACTGTCAACACTTCAGCGATATTGAACAGGTCTTTCGTTGGAAATATAAAATTTATGTAGTGTTATAAAAAGAAAGATTTAGAAATAAGTTTTAGCCGTTTATTGTGTACAGAATCTTCCAAGTTTAGGTATATTTTATACATTAGGCTGCTATTTACTCTTAAACTACTAATAATTCTCAAGCTATCTTAGCCGATATAGTTTTCTCTGTAAATTTGATATCAATTCAATTCAATTTTTGGGATTATAATGGCCCCATCGAACGATGCGATGATTCCGCCAATGTCGAGGTTGGATAAGTTACTATACCTAGTGCCATCCGTTGTATCTGGTATCCATAGCGACCCCCTCAATGGTTTTAAAAGACCTATCCAACGATACCCCACACTATAGGGTTAGTCGAGAAAAAAAATATCACCCCCACTTTACGTCTATGGGACGTCTGTTGTTTGTGAAATCCGATGTCAATTAATATAGGATTGATCAATTTACATGCAAAAATCAAGTCGATGTTTGCGGATTCTTAACTTACCTAAAATTGGGAAAGATAAAAACCTTATTAATACCGGTTGGTAGTCTAGTCCAGGGCTTAAATTATGTATAGCTAGTAACTCCTCAATCCTTATATCACATAAGATAATGTAATATGCCTATAATTTAGGTACATATTTACGTTGTGACTATTTTAGATTTATTTTTTATTAGTTATTTCTTTCAATAATAACGGATGAGTAAACAAATTAAATTATATCTTTAATATTATTCAAATTCAAAATTCAAATTCAAATGATTTATTCAGTAAATAGGCCGCAATGGGCACTTTTACACGTCATTTTTTTAAACTACCAGCGCTTTCGGAAAGACCATCATTGCCAAGAAGAATGCGCCGCAAGAAACTTGGCAGAAAGTCATTTTTTCATAAAAATATAATTACAAATAAAATACTTAACTATATTATACAATTAAAGAAAAAAAAATACAAAAATTATAATAAAAGAAATACAGTCCATTAAGTCGATTTGTCAGTAAGGTTTGTTTACTTATTCTTATTCATTGCACCTAGTGTAACATCATTCAAGATGCCTAATGAGTTCATGCATCAAGTTAGCCGACCGCGTTTTTGCATGTAGCGCAGGTAGATTAACTTTTCTCAGCGACTTATAATTGTTACGTTCATAAACAAAGTATGGACCCTCACGTCTACTCAAGTCTTATTACATTGTTCAATAACGATAGTTATTTAGTTGCTTATGAAATATTTAATTACTTTATTAGCTTAAGTGATTGGTTGTTGTGCTTGATAGTGGGTATGGTTATGTATGCATTAGGATGGTGTGATGTGATTAATGGCATCAGACTGTGGAAGCTACATACCAACTTCTTGTCATTTAAGTAAGTTACATCTGTATTATAGTCCTAAAATAGTTTTATATCGTGTTTAGCATCATAATAGAAGCAGTTATGTATGTAAAAACAGATGTTTTGGTGGGCGGAATGTCGATACACCCTCATATCCTAAATTGTTAACTTTACTTTACGTAAGTCAGTTCGAATAAAATCCTCAGAGCTACAAGCAGCGTTCCAATATTTCTGTCACCTGCACGCGGAAATAGAAATGGAAGTGATTTTTGAAATGAATGGTGTAGGGATTAACACGGACTTATATTTTCGATTTATTTACTACTATTAGAAACTTCAAATTTGGCATACAAGTGTAGTTTCTCGTAAATATATAGATAGCTAAAATCTGCTTTCATTATTTTAGGAAATTCCTATGAGTTGACGATAAAAAATAATTTTAACTAACTAGCTTTGACAATGCTTAACATAAAATAAAAGGAATTTTGGACCAGACCAAAAGTTTATGTAAGTATTTTAATTTCTTCAGAAATGTCATTAAATAAATATATCAGTATATATAATATGTATCGGAACGCACGGGTTTTGACAGCTAGGAGGGGAGAGACTTTTTGGCAAGCAAGCACATGGCGTGTCCTGTATTTTAAAATGATTTTTTTATTGAAATAAAAGTTATTAAAGCAGTTTCTGTTTATATTTTCTTGGTGCTCTGGGTCAGGGGCTCAGGACACAACAAATTGGCGACGAGGATGTCAAACTTTGGTCAAATAAAACCGTACACAGAAGGTGACGATGTTGATTGTTTTCTGGAACGGATAGAGCAATATTTCAAAGCCAACGATGTGGCAGAGACGAAACAAGTGTCTACTTTATTAATGTTAATCGACGAAAAGTCGTATAAAACTCTAAAAAGCATGTTCCACCCTTCATTGCCAAAAGACAAAAGCTACGGTGACCTTGAAGAAGCTTTGAGATTAAGATTTCGACCTAGAGTATCGTATTATAGAAAAAGGGCAATATTCGACAAAGCCATTAAGAATGAGGTGAAAAGTGTATCAAAATGTACTTGAGGCTTTTGAAGGTGGTTTCCAGGTGGATGCAGTGTACACCGACTTTTCAAAGGCTTTTGATAAAATCAATCATACATTACTTTTAAACAAATTATTGGAGATCGGTGTGCACGGTGACCTCCTTAGGTGGATTTAGTCTTATATCGAAAACCGCACTCAAGCTGTGGCACTGAGAGGATTTACTTCTAGATTTTTGCCCATTAGTTCCGGCGTGCCCCAAAGATCCCATTTGGGGTCACTTTTATTTATATTATACATCAATGACATATGGCAGTGCTTCTCTAAGTCATCGCATTTGGTGTATGCAGATGACACAAAAATATTTAAGATAGTTAAAACTGCTAGTGACTGTTTGAACTTACAAGAGGATCTGGGAAGATTTGCTTCTTACTGTCAATCCAATCAACTTCTATTAAACCCTGATAAATGATAAATGTCATGTTATAAGTTTTTCTCGCAAAAAACATCCCATACACTTTCATTATAATTTTTCTGGTACAGTTATGCGACGGGTTAACCAAGTTCGGGATCTGGGTGTGACCTTGGATACAAAGCTCAGTTTTAATCCTCACATAGATATTATCACCGCTAAGGCTTATAAATGATTAGGATTAATACTTCGACTTTCTAAGCCTTTCAAGCTCTCAAACACATTAAAAAATTTGTATTTCTTTTTTGTGCGTAGTATTCTCGAATTTGGCTGCGTTGTTTGGAACCCCCAATATAAAATTCATATATCAAGAATTGAAAAAATCCAGCGTAAACTTATTAAATCCCTTAACTACCGATCAGGTCTAAACCAAACAATTCATGTTTCCCTTCATAAACGTCATATCCTAGCTCCTCTTAAGAAACGTCGTGAATATCTTTATCAAATATTTTTGTATAAACTACTAAATAACTACATCGACTCATCAACCCTTCTTTCAAAGGTTAAATTGCAGACCCCTCGTCGTATCCCCTCTCGTCATTATTCCACTTTCCACGTCAGTTGTTGTCGTTCGAAATATGCGCGCAACACTTTTTTCAGACGGGCTTGTCGTAATTATAACAGAAATTTATGAACTTCATCATCGCTGCAAAGATACAGGGATTCACTACGGAATTTGCTCTTTGATTCCTCATCCATAGTTTAAAGTAAAAGTAACAGATTGTTTTCTTTTCTCTACATTAGATGGCTTGTTTTTCTTAGGAAAAAACCACCTAACGCATTTTTTATGCGGCCGTTCGGTGAAAATTGAAATGCTTTGTGACGACGAGAATATTTGTTTCTCTCTTTTTTAATTCTTTAATAAGTACCTACTATGTTAACGTGAATCAGCCTGAATTTCTATTTTCTGAATTTCTAACTCACTCGACTTTCGGAAACCTGGTTAGCAAACGATGTAGAAAATTAATGCAGGTTTTGCAACAATTGAGATCTATAACAATCAGGAATATCAGTAGCGATCTCATCAAAATTAATTTTATTCTCACGACCAGTCAAACAAGTAATGTTGTTACAAAGTCTGAGGTTACAAAGCTTGTTACAAAATTGTTGTTATCAACTTTGTCCCGACCCGAAATAGAACAACGGCGTTTGTAGTCACAGTGTCGGTTACCGCATCAAACCCCTAAACGGTAAACATCAGATAAGACTTGCATCATACTGTGAATCGCATGTTGACCAATCCCAATTAATTTTACAAGGTTATGAAATCTTTTGCCACTAAATTTGTTAGCTAAACTTTCCTTTAACACTCAGCGCCAGTATCAAAAGAAAATTGATAGGACTGCCCGTTATTAATCAACTGCCCACGTGGATTAACCACACTGCATTGGTCAACTCGGTAATTTTTTCGTCGACGACGAGGAGGCCTTATTGAATCGCTTATATCCTCCATCACTGGATTCAGAAAAAAATCTTTTTTAAGTGATAAATCGCATTGAGTTCTCGTTGCAATTTGCCGCGCGTTATAAGATCATGCGTAAACGCAATCCTTTTGATGCGATCGTCATACTGCGCCATATGAGCGAGCACAGTAGATATCGCAATCTGTTCGGTATCTAAATTTTTCCACTTTGAGGTAAGCTAAGCAAAGCATCGTAATTAATCGGGATGCGTATGCAGCTGGGCGTTCGTTTTCTTTAGGGCGGCTAGACTGCATATTAACAAGCGTCGCTGCTGTCGTCTCCTGCGTTTCATAGCGTCCTTCCATAACATCCCAGCATATGATATCTGCGAGAACCAGAGAGACGCATTCCCTTTGAGCGCTGTGCTTAGAGCTAAGACTAGCGCACTACCCTGTATAGATCGTTCCGATAAGCACAGATCTACAGTATTGCAGTATTGCAGCTTCGGGTGCATCTGGATTGAAATCGGGTAGTTTTATGTTGATAGAAGTCGCCAGCACTTTCATGGCTTCAATTAAACTTAATATTTGCAAGTTTTGCGTTCTCATCTGCCTATTCTGCATTTGCAATATGGTACGCCAGAGTTCAGTGTTCATTTCACTTTCACTATTTCCATGATTACCTCGAGGCGATCCCACTTCTGATGTTGCAGAAAGGCTCAGAGCTTCACCAAGAATGTTATCAGTGGCCATCTTTAAATATGGTTTGGATCCTCGAAGTAATAAAAGGCAGTTCTACACTTAGGGGCTGTTTCACCATCCATTGATTAGTGTTAACTGGCGGTATGATGTCGTCTCTATTTGTTTTGTTCGAATAGACAGAGACGGCATCACACCTAACCGTCGGCTAACGCTAATCAATGGATGGTGAAACAGCCCCTTAGTCTATTATTAATTACACTATAACATGGAATTACACTAAGTATAACACAATTTATGAGAAATTAAGAGTCAATGTCTCAGGTATCACTAATTTAGCACTATTCAATTAAGAAACAATCAAGCGCGGGACGCGTCCACACACGACCGTATCTCGAAAGGGCTCTGTTCCCGTTCGGATGCAAACCAGTAGTGTAGCACCATGGCCTGCTGGCAAACCAAACTCTACCTTATATTGGTCATGATCCGACATAGATATATACTTAAATGCATATTAAACACCCAAGACCGTAGAAGAAACATTTGTATTCCATACAAACATCTGCCTTGACACGGGAATCGAACCTGGGACCTCAAGCTTCGTAGTCAGGTTCTCTAACCACTAGGCCATCTGGTCACCTCAGATGTGCGAGCATGTTTTGCGAGGAATGTGTTTCTCATTAACCAATACAAACAATTATTTACCTCAAATCATTCCGCTCAGTTGTTTTAACCAGGCATGTGCTGGGTGAGGATAGGTAAATGAAGTGTTTCTATTGGTTCAGGAAAAGCACATTCTTCGTATCGCAAATGTGGAAACGCAACCTAAAGAGGGGCAAGCTGGGAATTTGCCCAGAGCGGCCAGTAATACCTAACCAATAACTGCCTACCAATAGTGTATGTACAGGGTGGCGAAAATTATCTTTGCCAGGAATGGCTATATATTTAGCTTGATTGGGCTCTGTCTAGAATAACAATGTCTAGGACAATAATTAGGGTTCTGAATCACACAGAAAAAGTCATCATCATCATGTCAGCCGAAAGACGTCCACTGCTGGTCATAGGCCTCCCCCAAGGCTCTCCACTCAGACCGGTCTTGTGCTTTCCGCATCCAACGTGATCCCGCGATCTTAACCAGATTGTCGCCCCATCTTGTTGGAGGCCTACCGACAGCTCATCTCTCGGTCCGCAGACGCCATTCGAGAACCTTCTGACCCCAACAGCCATCAGTCCACAGAAAAAGTGCCTAGGATGAATGGTTATCACCAGTACTTCCAGACTTACCTGAAAATTTATGCCATAATATATAAAAGTGTCAGATAAAAGTCATGAAACTTTAAAAATTTGGAGGTTGGTGTTGTATTGACGACCAGATGGAGAACCTGACTACCAAGGTTCCGGTGCGATTCCCGGCTGGGGCAGATATTTGTATGAACAATGCAAATGTTTGTTCTCCGGTTTAAGTATGTATTTATCGATACTAGATTTTTATCCGTTGCCTAGTATTCATAGTACAAGCTTTGCTTAGTTTGGGACTAGATCAATTGGTGTGAAGTGTCTCATGATATTTATTTATTTATTTTTATTGGGTGGGACTTCGTTTTTTTTCTAAATTTTCAAATCATAACCTGAAGGCTGGATACAACAAGCAGTGAATGGTGATGAGGTTAAATCGTACAACGCGCGAGCCGTGCGACACATAGCCGGGTCCAAATTAAACGAGCCGCTCGCGAGGCAGTCGTTTTAGGTTCGATTTGAAGCCCTATGTCTGAACATCATACACCATATGTATTATTATTATTGCCCTTAATGGCGCCCTTAAGGCTTGGGCCAGTGTCACCTATGCCTCGAGAGGCAGCTCGCACTGTGTGACATGGCTATATTGTCTGTCTGACTGACTGACCGACCATTTTGTTTTCTTTCAGGAAACATACCTTATGACGATGGAAACTTTTATGTTTGTTGTTATTATTCCCTCAATGGCGGCCTTAAGGCTTGGGCCAATGTCGTAAAATAAGCGTGTGACATGCTTATATTAAAATGGATGAAAAGGAGGCCTACTAAAAAGTTATAATAAGAGAAAACAATAACACGTGAATAGCGAACAAATCCCATTGAAATTCCTTATCGAAATTACATATTTAAAAATGACATTACAGACAATTTAACTTTTTCGATAACATAAACAAAAGAAAGACTTAATTGTACAACTTACTGCTTCATGTTTCCTGTTGTTTCCTTTTATTTTCAATTCAATAACAAACTCGTACTTGTACCAAACCATAGAGTAAGATAAATATACCAAACGAAGCACAGACATAGAAAAAGCTGTAAAATTGCACAGATAGTACACAAATGCATATTACCATAGATAGAAGTAATAAGTAAGCGCTCATTAGTGCTCAATAAGATTCACTATTCAGTAATGTTGCTAACATTGAATCTCATAATTTCGTTTCTTGTTAACAACCTTGAGCAGAATCATCATACCACTGAATTACTTTTGGCATATTTTTTTTCTATACTATATCTTCTCATAATTTTGTAAAGCCTAAACTGTGTGTAAAGCAGAATAATATCATCACATAATATCGATGAGAATAATATTTATATGTTCGAATATGCTGAAGCGTTAAAAACACCCCAGCCTTGTTTTAATTGTAGTTTCTATTAACCAAACCTTTATTGGCAGTATTTGGCAGCAGTAAGATTCTGGCGCTTCGCCGGCCGCTACCACGGCACGCTCGTTTCGCTCGCTTGGCGCGCGCGCTATTATGGTCACAACTCTAACCTAACCCAACCTACTATGTAGCTACTGTCCTATTCTGGCGCTTTACCTGCTGCTGTTACAGCACGCTTACTTTGCTGGCCTTACTTTAACCTTTAACCCATTCTTCTGGTAGCTGTTAAATCCTTTAACTATGTCATTACGCCATTTCAGAGTCAGCGCTATTTAAAATTCCGTGAAAATACAATAGTCCAAACTAGTATTTTGCTATGCTATTATCTATATATATAAAAGAAGAAACTGACTGACTGACTGACTGACTGACTGACTGACTGACTTATAGATCAACGCTCAGCCCAAACCGCTGGTTGGAATATATATTCCTTAATAGATGTAGACGCGGGCTAAGAAAGGATTTTTCGAAATTCCCACGGGATAGGGATATATCTAAACTTTTTTCGCTTGTTTGTTAGTCGAATCTCTGAAACTATTGAGCCGATTTTAAAAATTCTTTCTCCTTTAGTAAGCTACATGTTAATTTTTATCCGGGATAATATAAAATTCCCGCGGGATAGAAATAAATTAATTCAATTTCGGAGCTGATTAAAAAAATTATTACATATTATGTGATACGACTATCTCCAAATGACAAGGCTACTTTTTCTTCGGGAAATTACAAAATTCCCATGGGATAGAAAAAACTGAATGCAACTTCGGGGATGTTTTTAAAAATTCTTTCACCAATAGAAAGCTACACTATTCCTCTTTAGTATAGACTACTCTTCTTTGGGAAAATGCAAAATTCCCGCGGGATAGAAATAAGTGAATTCAACTTCGGGTCTGATTTTAAAAGTTCTTTCACCTAAAGTAAGCTACAGTATTCCTGATTGACATAGGATAGGTACGTTTTTCCGGGAAAATGAAAAATTCCCGCGGGATAGAAATAAGTAAATTCAACTTTGGCACTGCTTTTAAAAATTCTTTCATATGATATAATTGACTATCCTCGATTGACAAAGGCCACTTTTTTTCGGAAAATCCAAAATTCCCATGGGATAGAAAAAACTGAATTCAACTTCAGAGCTGATTTAAAAAATTCTTCCACCAATATAAAGCTGCACTATTGCTGATTGGTATAGATAACTCTTCTTTGGGCAAATGCAAAATTCTTGCAGGATAGGTAGAAATAAGTAAGACAATCCAAATTCGGAGCTGATTTAAAAAAAATTCACTGATAGTAATCTGCAGTGTCTCTGATTGACCAAGGCTGCTTTTCTACAGAAAAATGCAAAATTCCCGCAGGATCGAAATAAGTTAATTCATCATTGGGGTTGATTTAAAAAGATATTTTACGGAGCTACATTATCCCTGATTGGCATACGCTACTTTTCTCCGGGAAAACGTAAAATTCCCGCGGGATAGCAAAAAGTGAATTCAACTTCAAGGTGGATTTATTTATAATTCTAACCTAACTCTACCTGAACAGTATACCATGTCTGGCTGACTGACAGACAATGCATAGCCAAAACTACTGGTGCTATAGACTTGAAATTGGCATAGATGGACCTAAAGTAATACAGAGGTGCACTAGGGAAAGATTTTTAGAAAATCCCATGGAATAGGAAAATATCTCAACTTTGTTTGTTTCTTTGTTTGTTGGGGGTATTCTCTGAAACTACTGAGCTGCTAAAGCTACAATATCCCTGATGGACAGACTTCTTTTTTTTTTAATGCAAAATTTCCGCAGAATAAAAATAAGTGAATTCAATTTCAGGGCAGATTTTCAAAATTCTTTCAATAATAGAAAGCTACAATATGTCTCTCATCGACAATTAAGAATATTAAAAAAGGTCATAAGTAACAGTAATTCATGTCCGCGGGGACTTTACAATTTCTCTAGATACAATCCTATATCCTATATCGTGTAGGAAGTCGCCGGCAAAAGAAACGCGTAGCACTTTAACGTCTTTAACGTTTCAGCGAAACAGGGTTTCAGAGTTGGTACGAATTATGAATGATTAATTACGTGTGTAGGTTGATTTTTGAATTCCAAAATGTGCACCATCTGTCTAAAACAACGTCTTACTGTATTTATATTTCCATGTAATCCTCCAAAAAATCAATCAAAACACGACAAAAAGGATCGCAGAAAGTAAATGTATGTTAATTGTTACCCCTAATTTAACGCGAGCGAAGCCGCGGGCAAAAGCTAGTACCATATAAAAATCGACGATACTAATGTTCTGCTATTTAATATTCTGCAGAAGTATATTCGGCGATAAGACTGTTCTGCTATTTAATATTCTGAGAAATGCCTATTATTCGAACTGATAACTATGGAAAGTTATGATTATGCAAAAGTATCATTCGGCTAAAAAAATTATGAGATACCTGTTATGCGAAGTGTATTTCGGAGAATCGATATTATGCAAGATAAAGGGAACCCGTGCTCTGAGCATGGCTTTGTATCACGAAGTTCAAAATTTGAAATTTGTATTACGCCATTTCACTCACGCTAATGTTATTTGGCAGAAAAAAAGAGACGATGTGATAGAACTTTGAATTATAATTTTAATGAAAAGACTCCCTTGTCGACAGAGACGGTGACGATGTTATTACTAACAATGCCATTCAGCTCACTATTATAAGTAGTATTTAACAGGAGTGTGAGTGAGTAGTCGTGTTTGGCGTCTGCCAAATCGGAACGTCTGTTATTTTTAGCCTTTGCATTATTAGCGCGTCTGTAGTACCTACGTATAGTCTGTGCACATTATTTTTTACGACCACAGACTAATGAAATGAGTATAAAAATGAGATAATAATAACAGCTATGTAGCACAGGAAATAGAAAACAAACGGTGTTTGATATTTTTTTAACGGCATCCCCATTTTTTTAAGGCCGCAACAAGGCAAGCTTTGATAGGTATCATTTAAAATAATATTTATTAAGTTCAGTTTATTGTGTTAAATTGGTGAGTTTATTACGATTTTGGTTGCTAAAATTAGGAGGTTTTCCTCGTTGTAACAAATAATTAAGTTGTAACTTAACATATCCTTTTTCGGCACGTGTCGGTTTGGCTTACGGTTTGCACCGTAATTAGGGGAAAATTACGAATAAACGTTAATTTGGAAGCAAACATTAGTATGATTATACAGGTGCAAATTATTGGTAACATGCCGTTTAGTGAAATTACTCTTGTTTACGGTTATTTAATATATCGTCCGGCTGCTTTTACCTACCTATTGTCCTGGCGTAGCCGTCCGTTACCGCTAGTCTCGTCTCGTGGAAACTCCAGTCAAAACACTGTTATTTTCTTTTTAAAAACAATCGAGTCACGCTACGCTTTTTAACATCTCTGTAATTGTTTATGTTATGTTAGTAAAGATTTCAAACTCCTGAAACATAGCTTTTCTTTGTAATAGATAATTTTAATAAATTATTCTGCATTGTTATAATTCGGTAGTCGTTGCGATAAACCGAATGGCATGAAAATACATGATGAATAAAATTAGATTTTTTTGTTTTCAACTATATTTATTACATATATATTACATATATTTTTTACAGTAAGTAGTTTACAATAAAGTAATGGTTGGGAAAATTTTGACAATTCTGAAGATATGATGAATTTAGTATTCACCTAATAACACAATGTTTTCAAAGATCTCTGTAAATTAAGTAAAATAAAATTGTTTTTAAATTGCCTCAACTTTTTGCTTTTATTGCAACAAACTTGTCATGAATTCTGCAGCCTGTTTTCTAGTATATATTAATAATATTATGAACTGGAAATATAAGGTACTTTGCTCTTCCACAAAGTAACGCCTGATTCAATCAATTATTTATTCAAATTATATCTATGAGTTATGATAATATTTTAATATTTGTCACCTGCTGTGAGTTCTTGTGTAATAAATTTAAAAAGAAATTTGGTAATCTTTACTGCTCATATTTCATTCTCTAGATTTATATTTACCAAAAATAATTGCAAAACTTGACTGGCAAAATTGTCTTGATGGAGCCGTATTTTTTTTTCTTATTTTTGTTATAGTGCCATATCTGAAAAAAAAAACAAAAATATTTTGTCCATAGGCTAATGGCGCTTAAAAGTCCCTACACCGTATCAATACCATGTCCGTAATAGCAATGTGTCAGGCTAAAATATATTCTCAAATATATTCTTTGCATCGAAAACTATGAGACTATGCCCACTAGCATGTTTCGTAACCAATGTCACTGTCGGGTGTCATGTATGCGCTTTACATTCCGTTCCTGACACATTCCTATTACAATCATGGCATAATACGGTGTAATGGGTTAAAAAAGTTTTTTTTTAATAATTTATTAAATCAAGGGTTGCAGCGCAGGGGAGCAAAATAATTGTTTCAGTTCATTAACTTGTTTACCATCCTTGCAGCGTCATGTCAAACAACGGGAACCGTAAGCGCGCCGCGCCGGCTGCTGGGAGGCCCGGGAAGGCCCGCAAGCCACGGAAGCCCCAGTCAGAGGATGAGGACAGCAACGACTCGGTGCTACTGGACCAGCAGCCGCAAGAGAACCAAAGAACCCCATCTCCGCTCGGCGATGAACCCACTATCAAGATGCCGGAGGTCTTTTTTAAAATTTCAAATAGTTAATTCTGCAATATATCTGAGCCCCATAGAAAAACAGTCAGGCTTAAAATCACTTTTCAATTTAAATACCTTTGACTAAAGGCTCATAGCTTAACTTTTTTTATCTACTACTTACTAGCTTTTGCCCGCGGCTTCGCCCGTGTGGAATTCGGTTATGGCGCGTTGTTCCCTCGGGAATTGTGCATTTTTCTGGGATAAAAAGTAGCCTATGTCACTCTCTGGCCCATGAAATATCTCCATGCCAAAAATCACGTCAATCCGTCGCTCCGTTTTGACGTGAAAGACAGACAAACATACAAACACACACATTCGCATTTATAATTATTAGTATGGATTTTAACGAGGCTTTAGTACACCTAAGTTGACTATGTCAGCTTCATGGGAAGCCTCAGACAGTTACACTCTCCCTTAAGCTAAGTCTTAGGATGCAAATACTAACATAACTAACTTTTTTTATGGAAATTTAAATAAGTAACAGTCAAACAAGCCTATACTCACGGCTTCACACGCATTATAAATCATTAGATACGAAAGTTGAATGGAATTTAGTTGAAAACTAAATTCCTATGAGAAGTCTATAAAATAACAATAACATAATGGTCTCCATAAAAACTTCAATAAAACAGGTGACCGAAAATAAAAAAAAACATGGTCAAAGTCAAAGTCAAAATATCTTTATTCAATTTAGGCTATAACAAGCACTTATGAATGTCAAAAAAAATCTACCACCGGTTCGGAAAAACCTCTGCTGAGAAGAATCCGGCAAGAAACTCAACAAGGTATATATTTTTTAACAGATTTACAATATTATTAAATAAAAATATCCCTGTCCATGATATAATCATTAACTTTATAATAAGCCTTTGATATTAATGTCTTCTTGACTTGGTGTGTGAAATGGTAGTCAATTTAACCTATAGTGCCTGGCTGCTAAGAAGTCAACCCTGACACATTGCACAATTATGAAGTTCCTGATTATTGTTAATGTCAACCATTGAAAAAAAAGTGCTATACTTACTACTCTGTTGCACACAACAAGACAGTAAACATTGCATTTTTGTCTATGATTCATATTGTTAATATTCAGAAACTTCATAGTTTTGCAATGTGACAGGATTTACTTCAACGGCTGTAGAGTATAAGTGTGTTACTGGCAGCTAGGCTTTTTTAAAGAGAGGTTAATGTAACGTATTTCTGTAACTTAACCATGCCATTAATTTAATTAATCAACTAAAATTCAGACTTTGTTAACTTTCTAACAAAATAGTAATTGCTGTGTACAGCAAATTATAATTTTGTGTTTGTCAACAGGAACTGCTGAAGACATTTTATAAAACGCCGGGCGTGCTCATGATAGCTGGCCTGGTTTCCTGGGACCTCGTGGCGAAGAAGGAGAACGCGACAGCGCGCACGCATCCCAACCTGTACACGTTCCATAGGTTCACTGACCGCAGGGTAAGTGTATCAATATCAACTCAGGGTCCATTAATAATCATCATCATTATCATCATCAACCGGAAAACGTCCAGTGCCGAACAAAGATCTCTCCATGAAATGAAGCAACGCTCGCTAATCCTGCTGTGAAGCAGCAGTGCTTGCATTGTTGTGTTTCGGCGTGGAGAGTAAGACAGCCGGTGAAATTACTGGCACTTGAGGTATCCCATCTTAGACCTCTAGGTCGGCAACGCATCTGCAATACCCCTGGTGTTGCAGATGTTTATGGGCGGTGTGATCTCTTACCATCAGGAGACCCACTTGCTCGTTTGCCATGCAGTTAAATAAAAAAAACGTAGTAGTGAGAGGGATGGTAAGATATGAACTTCGATTTCCGAATTTCGTATTAGCCCCCAAGTGTGATGGTGTGAAATTGCTACTTACATAATTTTTAAGTTTTTTTGTAACTAACATAGCCATGAGATTGAAATATATTTTTTTACTTTAAAAATATGGTGGACACCTCTGTGCCTACCCCATTGTTTTAAACTTAATTTATTTATTAATTCAATATAATTCATAGAAAAATGTTTTGACTTTAGCATGTCCACATCCCGTTACATCAGCTGAAAGGAAGTCAATGAATTAAACAGCTGTTTTAAAAACATCATGTTTCATTCATAAGGTGCGGCGCCTCCGATATCTCGATGTGTACTTGATCAATCCTGTGTATCAATTCAAATCTGATGAAAGATCACTAGACTGTTTAGTGTCTATACTTGAAACCTTTAGGTATTTAACTAAATGTAAACAAAACAACGTCAATTGGTGTCTTAAAAAAGTAAAATGTTTAAAATCCTTGAATGTACCAAATCTGACAGCTGAAGTTTGTTTACATTTAGTTAAATACCTATCCAAACCAAGTATAATTCTGCGCTCAAGGCAAAAGGCGGTATCTTAAAAAAATACTTGAGATTGGTTATTGTATGTACAAAACAATACGGTATTTGACAACTCCTTAATTTGCCATATCTTAATGTTATTTTGAAAATATAGATATATACAGATAGTGTTTAGCGAAGAGAAAGAGAAGGATTTATAGTGATTTTTTGAAAAATCTGTATACCTGTCTCTTTCTCAAACGCTTTTCTCTATGCAGCAAGTATGGCGGTACTGGCGTGTGACGTCACATGCCAGTATGTCTTTCTCTGTCTAATCTTGAATTTCAAACCATTATAACTTTGTTATTTGTAAAGGTAGCTTAAAAATTGTTTCTCTATTCGATAACAGGCATTGTGAATTTTTAATTTATAAAACATATACAAAATAGTCAAATACCGTATTGAAGGATGTGTGCGAAGAATATGTCGCTAACCTTATGCCATTGTGTAGCTTAAGATATTCTGTATCAGATGGTATAAATAATGCAAAAGTGATTTTATTCGAGATATCGCTTTTGTCGAGGCCAGAACCGGGCTTCGCCCTCAGTTTCACTAGCATTAACCACAATCTCAATCTCGAAAATTCCTGTGAGAATTCCCAAAAACTACCAGTACACACACACATTTTACAAGTTGGAATATGCAAGCATTCCAACTTGTAAAATGTGTGCCTAAAGGCTGTCTTACACATGCTCATTACTAGCATGTACCTGAAGTACCAGTATGATTTTAAAAAACCGGCCAAGAGCGTGTCGGACACGCTCGAAATCGGGTTCCGTAGCCATTACGAAAAATTAAGTGATATTTTTCTAAGAATTTCGTATTTTGTACGGAATATTCCAAGTTTAGGTATATTTTATACCTTAGGCTGCTATTTACTCTTAAACTACTAATAATTCTCAAGCAAACTTAGCCGTTATAGTTTTCCTTGAAAGTATGATATACTTACTACCATCCTGTTTTTTTTTTAATTTTTCCACCCACCGGTTTAGATTTTAGAGCGGACGGATGGACAGACAGACAGACAGACATGGTGAAACTATAATGCTAGTAGGTAGCATTTGCTCAATAGTAGCATGCTTTCGTGCTAGTAACTAGCAGGTGTAGCTTAAGATCTTTTGTACACCCTTTAAACCTGAAATAACTGTCATATTGAGATTACTTGCACCTACTGTAGTATTTCTAATATGGTACAGTCAGCAGCAGAAGTGGATGAGCGGCTACGGTGCTAAAAATGATCTACACACGACTCTACTGCCAAGGTAAAAACAGTGTTTAATCATTTTGAGTTCCACAACTGCTCATCTACATCTGCTGCTGACTGTACGTATTTAGGACGGTATTTGACTAGTTGCAAAAAGAGGGGTGTTATAAGTTTGACCGCTATGTGTGTCTGTGGCACCGTATCTCTTAAACGAGTGGACCGATTTGGATGCGCTTTTTTATTTGAAAGCAGTTTTTCTAGCGATGGTTCTTAGACATGTTTTATCAATATCGGTTCAGCCGTTTTTGAGATATTGAACTTTGAAGTGACAATGTCGGGGGCTTTCCAACTTTTTGTTGGTTAGGTTATTTGCTTCGTAAATCATTTTTTTCTTCTAATAATGTTTTTTTTTTTGTGTATCGAATGTGTAAAAAAGTGCTTCATTCTCTCGATTGACTTTTCTTCGCCGGTTTGGTCTAGCGACAGAGACTTGACTTTGTGTTCTGTTTCAGTACCGCCTCGTAGTAAGCGGGTGCAGCGCCGGCCATTCTATTCTGATAACTGAAGAAGGGGAGGCTTACGCTTTTGGTATGTTGACGTGTAACACAATGGTTTAGACCGCGTATGATTTCGCCGCTGGAGGCGCTAGTGTAGCGTGAGGTCTCCGAAATGTCAAATCTCATAGTTTTTGGGTGAGCTACGCGGGTTTATTTATAATTAGAATAATTTTGTGAATATTTTGCAATATCTGGAATTAATTATGGCAAATATGCGTTCCGGGGCAATGAATGTCTGTATTTTGACACAGTTTTGTCTTTCGGAAACCTTTGTCCTCCCTTTTTTCCGAACAAAACGGGGACTATGCAACACTGTGGCATGCTCGATATTTTTATGGTACGGTTTTAAGGTGTATTAAATATGATTTTAATCTAAACTTTGTTTTCACGCCCGTAATAACAGACTTTGAAAGCCATACTTAAAAACCTCACGCAACAGTGCGCCATCGAGTGAGACAAAAAACGATAGCCCTCATTCGGGCTTTGTTCCGCGTACCTTGGTTTTAGAGAAGCTCGATGTTACTGCACTGTTGCGGCGCAGTTACAGTTGAGTTGTAGGTACGCGGAACCAAATCCGAATTTAAATCGTAAAACTATGTTGACATGTAACTTTTAAGCCGGGTCTCCACTGACCCTGCTGACCGCGTGACCGCTAGTGTTGCTACTCATAATTAAAATTATTTATTTGTTGGTGTGAAAAAAAAAGCCGTGGTGGCCTAGTGGTTTGACCTATCGCCTCTCAAACAGAGGGTCGTGGGTTCAAACCCCGGCTCGCACCTCTGAGGTTTTCCAAATTCATGTGCGGAATTACATTTGAAATTTACCACGAGCTTTGCGGTGAAGGAAAACATCGTGAGGAAACCTGCACAAACCTGCGAAGCAATTCAATGGTGCGTGTGAAGTTCCCAATCCGCACTGGGCCCGCGTGGTAACTATAGCCCAAGCCCTCTTGTTCTGAGAGGAGGCCTGTGCCCAGCAGTGGGACGTATATAGGCTGGGATGATTTGTTGGTGTTGCCAAGAAGGGTTTCTTTCTTGACAGGTGCAATATTTAATGACAGTTTTTGTGAAAATAATATTTTTTTGTTTATAAATATGATAATTTTATATATTTACTCACATGTGTCTTTGCCTTCTTGGCTCTCGTTCGTAATTCTTTATTTACCGCCCTTAAGACACAACGCACTATTATTTTACAGATGTAGTGAATAATAATGGTGGATGTCGCGTTTAATGGTTGTCAGGTCGCAACACGTGCGGGCAGCTCGGCATGGGGGACACGACGACCCGGTACGTCCCCGAGCCAATACCTACCCTCCAAGGGATGAACGTGATCCACGCAGCCGTCGGACGGCACCACACGCTGTTCGTCACAGGTACGCACCATTCAGGCACAGTTTTAATATAGCCCTAATGCGGGCTACGGGAAGATTTCCATAAGGCACTTGTCCCACCGCCGACGATGAGCGAGAAGCGAGTAGAGCGAGTAACTAGAAACGAGTGGGCGAGCAGCGAGAAGCGAGTGTAGTTTTGTCGCTCGGCTGTAAGCGAGTGTTCGCGTGCGACGGTCGATTACTCGTTCCACTTGACTCGTTGTTCCAGCTGACATCGCTGAGCGAGTATCTATAGCTCAGCGAGTTTTATAGCTCTTGTCGCTGCGACAAAAGATGTAAGAGCGAGTTCTCGCCGACAGTGTGAACAGCCAGCGATCAACTATTAATATATGTGTCTCTTTTACTCACACAGGATCTTATATCTTTTGTTCGTTTCTTGAGCGAGAAAATAGTCGATAGCCAATCGTTTCCTCGCTGGCGGTGAGACAAGTGCCTAACGCATGCCATGCCGCATTCGGGGAACCGTTTTTATTGGTCGTTAGGCCCCGCATGTGGAGTACGGGAGACATACATCACGCATGACATAATGTAATGCTCGCGTTTGGGGAAACGTTTTCTTTGCTCGAGCCCTCATGCAGGGTACGGGAGATTTCTATAAAGGCTCATTTTTATTGGTCGATAGGGCCTTAATGCGGGATACGGGAGATTTAGGCGAACTTTTTTCATCGCTCGATAGGGCCCGCGTGCGGAGTACGTGAGATTTCCATAACGGATGCCATAGGGTCTGCATTTGGGTTTAACTAGTAGCTATACCGCTTGCGGGGAGATACTGCACGCTGTATTATCGACTGAGTTATCGACTTTTGAGTTTCACTAGGTATACCGCCTGCGGGCAGTCACTACACGCAGTATGTTGACCGAATTATCGACTATGAATTTCACTAGTTATTATATCGCCTGCGGGGAGACACCGTACGCTGTATGTCGACCGAGTTATCGACTTATGTCCTTATGAGTTACACTAATTATTATATCGCGTGCGGAAGATACCGTACGCTGTATATTGACCGAGTTATGAATTGTACTAGTTATTATATCGCCTGCGGGGAGACACCGTACGCTGTATGTCGACCGAGTTATCGACTTATGTCCTTATGAGTTACACTAATTATTATATCGCCTGCGGGAAGACACCGTACGCTGTATATCGACCGAGTTATCGACCAATGAAACTGAATCTTTACTTTAATGTAGCCGCAGCATTGTGAGTGTTCGATGTCAAATTAGTGTAAGTCCCATATAAAGGATAAAGGACGTTGGGCGGTAGGAGTATAAACAAAATCTGCCATAACCTCAAGACGATCTCATTTGCAGACACCGGCACCGTGTACGCTTGCGGCGAGAACAAGAGCGGGCAATGCGGCCTCGGCAGCAGCACCCCGCAGGTGCTGAAACCTACGCGCATACGGTTCACGTGAGTCTTCATCATTATCATCATCTCATTTTGCAAAGAAAGACATCGATATGTTTACGCCCTGTAAACTTAGGTTATCCAGCGGTGTAGGGTATCTGGTACAAAACCATCTAAGGTAGTCCCTTGTGGACACCTTGGTTTGACTCTGCCAACTTTACAAGAAAAGTGTTAGTATCTGCTTTCAGGGTATGTTCCGGACCATCATGTTCATCATGATCATGTTTTGACGATCAGATGGCCTAGTGGTTTTAGAACCTGACTACGAAGCTTGAGGTCCCGGGTTCGACTCCCGTGTCGATATTTGTATGAAAAATACGAATGTTTGTTCTTGGGTGTTTAATATGTATTTAAGTATGTATCTATATATATAATTATATTTATCCGTTGCTTAGTACCCATAACACAAGCTTTGCTAAGCTTACTTTGGGACTAGGTCAATTGGTGTGAATTGTCCCATGATATTTATATTTATTATATTTATGTTTGCCATACAGTCTAATAAAAAAAAATCCCAACAAACAAATTCTTTCACGTGATGAGAGTTAAACCATCACCTCTGTGTGAGATTTGCCAGAAGGTAGAAGACTTGTCCAATTTGTTGTTGGAATGTGCTCGGAACTCAGACTTAAGGAGAGTTCTTGGGGGTTTGGGCCCCATGCACAATGTCCAGGTCAATTGTTGGCTCTCAGAGCCAGCATCTGACAAAGCAGTTTTCATTATACCTCTTTTTTAATATGTCCCTTGCGTGGGGAAAATGAACGAGCACCCTAGAGCTGCTATCAGCTGGAGTGTTCAAAGCCTCAACAAAAACAAGACAAAAAACCTTAGGTTAATTAGTTAAGGGTGATCCATAAAGTATCATCATCATCATCCCAGCCTATATACGTCCTACTGCTGGGCACAGGCCTCCTCTCAGAACAAGAGGGCTTGGGCCATAGTTCCCACGCGGGCCCAGTGCGGATTGGGAACTTCGCACGCACCATTGAATCGCTTCGCAGGTTTGTGCAGGTTTCCTCACGATGTTTTCCTTCACCGCAAAGCTCGTGGTAAATTTCAAATGTAATCCCGCACATGAATTTCGAAAAACCCAGGTGCGAGCCGTGGTTTGAACCCACGACCCTCTGCTTGAGAGGCGATAGGTCAAACCACTAGGCCACCACGGCTTTTAAAGTATGCCACGGCCATAAAGTATGTCACACCAATTTTGACCATTTTTAGCCCTCCGGCACGCCCTTATATATCTGTATCTGTATCCTGCAGACAAACTGTGTAAACAGTTTTGCAGGGCTATGTACAAAAACCTATGTAAAAAATAATGTCAAATAAATACTTTTTCATTCATTTCATTACTAGCTGTGTCTGTTGCAGGGGTAAGCCGATAGTGAAAGTGGGGTGCGGGGCTGAATTCTCCATGATACTGGACTGTCATGGAGGCTTGCACTCCTTCGGGCTGCCAGAGTACGGCCAGCTGGGTAAGTTGGTTTAATTAACGATTTGATCTATACTAACAGTGTTTAGTGCTATAGATATAGCTCGTATTACTAACGGGATATAGAACGTGACTATCTTGAGCTCTCGATATTACATTGCGTTATGATTACAAGTCGAGTCTCGACGCGAAATCTTTTCTTTACTTTTCTTTTTATTTCTACATGTATTTGGTCAATGTTTTGTTTTTAAAGTTTATTTTAATTACGTATAATTTCTAACAAAAAAAAACGCTTTAAAAGAACGAGAACCTATAAATACCTAATCTCCGTGATATTACAAAATTTCCACGGGAATTCCCTAAGTTTTGTGTGTTCTCGTAGGTCACAACACGGACGGCAAGTACTTCGTGACGTCGACCAAGCTCTCGTTCCACTTCGAGATGGTGCCGAAACACGTCGCGCTGTTCTTCGAGAAGACCAAGGACGGCCACGTGCTGCCGGTGAAAGACGTCGACATCGTCGACTTCTCCTGCGGGAATAACCACACGGTCAGTACCCAATATATCCTATTAAAGCGAAAGTTTGTATGTGTGTCTGTCTGTTTGTTTGTTACTCCTTCACGCTAAAACCACTGGACGGATTTGGATGATATTTGGTACGTAAATAGCTGGACATCTGGAATAACACATAGGCTACTTTTTATCTGGATATTCCCACGGGATACGGATAAAATTTCGAAAGAACATCTACTAGGCTAAAAGGGTTACCCCCTGCATCAATTCATTAACTAGTTTAATGTGACAGATATCTGTGATGCCTTCTCTGTTTGTTTTGTCCGAATAGACTGTGACTGCATGACATTTATCTGTCAAATAAAATTAAACCATGAATGGTGAAACAGCCCTTTAGAGTCGTGAAATTTGGCATGATTGTTTTTAATTCAAGGTTACTAAAGACCACGCTGTAATTCCCACGAGAATTTTGTAATGCAGCCCCAGCCGAGATCCCTTTTGATCGTAGTCTTTCTTGCCGGCCAACAGGTGGCGATAGACTCAAAGAAGCGCGCGTACAGCTGGGGCTTCGGCGGTTTCGGGCGTCTCGGGCACGCGGAGCAAAAAGACGAGTCTGTGCCGCGCCTTATAAAGTACTTCGACACGGCGGCGCGCGGCGTGCGCTCCGTGCACTGCGGCGCCACTTACAGCCTCGCTATTAATGAGCTCGGTGAGTAACACGCTTTATCTATACCCATATAGTAAATTCTCAATTATGCGTTCAAAGACCATAGGTAATGACCAGCATTACGACATTGGATTCTATTATGAACACGGCTGTATCGTAATGAGATTTCATACATCATTACAGCATGGGGGGGGGGGGGGGTACAGCAGCACCTTGTCGGACAGACATACCTACCTAGTTCTCGTTAATGCGGGTCATTCTCAATGCGGTTCTTGAACACATGATAGAGGATTTAATATATGGATATTGTATGCAACTGTACGTAATTAGGCCTTAAAACACTCATGTGATGTGACCCTATTATGAAACTCGGCTACGCCTCGTTTCATAAACCCACACTCGTGTTTTAAGGACCCCTATTACGATACAGTTGCATAAAATACTATTAAGGTGCGGCCACGTGCAGTCGCTCGTCGCTCGTTTGCAGCGATAAATCTGGTCACGTGACCCCATTTTGAAGTTCTCGCGACTCAAAAAAGTAGCGTCAAGTCGCCGCGTCGAGCAGCAGCGTCGAGATGGCTGCTTGCAGGAATGATCTTGGTCTTGGAAGCTGATTTCTTAATCTCATTTAGTAGCGGTCGTGGCAGTGGTACAAACAAAAGCAATGAGGGCTATCGCGTATGAATTCGCCACTAGAGGCGCTAGTGTAGCGTGAGGTCTCCGAAATGTCAAATCTCATAGTTTTTGGGTGGGTGAGTGAGGTTTATTTATAATTAGAATAATTTTGTGAATATTTTGCAATATCTGAAATTCATTATGGCAAATATGCGCCATCTAGTGAGACAAAAAACGATAGCTTAGATTGGAGTGAATGAAAAAAAAAACAGTGTTTTTGCCGAAATTGAAGAGGTTTTTTTTTCCAGCGATAAAGCTCGACATTTTCAGCTTTATCGCTATATGGCACGTGACCAGATTTGGAAACGAGCGTCGAGCGACTTGCATGTGGCCGCGCCTTTAGTTGTAAGGGGTCATTCAAGACTTAGGGCCTACGCTAGCTGGCGCGATGCACTTCGCGGGTGCAGGTACAATGCTATGCACGCGACGCGCGCAGTCAGCGCTGCTCATACTGTTGTTCAACAGGCGGCCACCCGCTCTGTGCAAACCGCGACAGCTGGCGTAGGCCCTGAGGATTCCTTGACGGGCAAAATATCGCTAGATGGCGTTAGTGTCGAGTGGTACGTCGTACTTGCGATTGGTTGATATAGTTACGTAACCCTTTATAAGGCCCCATTTACTGGAGCATACTACCACTGATCAAGAGCAGCTATCGAATACATACCTGACAAAAGCTGACAAAGGATATTTTTAAAGCTAGTAGTATTTTCAATATTTACAATCAATATTGTAACTTATTACTAAAGCAATAAGGTTGAATTTCAAAGTCAATGCATGTGGTATGTGGTCGCTAAATCCTCTCTGCCTTATTCAGGGTTAACTCATCAAGTCATCACAAATGCGACACATATTAAAGTTGTCAAATGGATCTTAATGATACTCTGTTGACATCTTTCACGATTCTCAAGCAACATTCACACGTAAAATCTTCTCTTGAACAGAAATCTGTATTTCCAGGTTTTATTAAATTAGATTTTGTAGGTATTCCAATTTGCATGTAAAGTTTCATTAATATATAATATTACATGTATTGTATAGGTACAAGTTTGTAATTAGAAATTAGGTAATAAAAGTAATTATGGTGTGCATAAATGCTGAGTACAATTGTAATCGTGTTGTAGAAATTCTCATGTTATCCTAGTAAGATTTCAGTTTTGCTGGTTTGATGTAATTGTACCTAACTAATAAATAGATAAAGAAATATTAGCGCGAACTAGACAGTTAAAGGAGCCCTCAGTACATCATCATCATCATCATCCCAGCCTATATACGTCCCACTGCTGGGCACAGGCCTCCTCTCAGAACAAGAGGGCTTGGGCCATAGTTCCCACGCGGGCCCAGTGCGGATTGGGGACTTCACACTCACCATTGAATTGCTTCGCAGGTTTGTGCAGGTTTCCTCACGATGTTTTCCTTCACCGCATAGCTCGTGGTAAATTTCAAATGTATTTCCGCACATGAATTTCGAAAAACTCAGATGTGCGAGCCGGGGTTTGAACCCACGACCCTCTGTTTGAGAGGCGATAGGTCAAACCACTAGGCCACCACGGCTCTCAGTACATACGCCGGGGTTATGCTTAAATTATTTTTTAAACGTGGAGGACAGGTATGATTGTGTTCTCGGTTGCAGGTTCACTGTTCATGTTCGGCCAGACCAAGCGTACCGGGGAAGCGAACATGTATCCAAAACCTGTGCAAGATCTCACCGGTAAGAATAGACCCCCTCTTTCAGTAAATGATTTCCGTTTTTTTTTTTTGGATAGACGTTCTTTAATTGAATTACTAGAAGTGTCGGAATCATAGAAACAGCACTGCCAGTGTGCAATAAGGCAATTGTCTCACCGCCGGCGAGGAAACGATTGGCTATCGACTATTTTCTCGCTCAAGAAACGAACAAAAGATATAAGATCCCTGCCGGCAAGAACTCGCTCTTACATCATTTGTCGCAGCGATAAGAGCTATAAGACTCGCTGAGCAATAAAACTAGCTCAGCGATACTCGCTCAGCGCTGTTAGCTTGGCGGCCGCCCGGCTCGAGCGAGTGGAGCGAGTAATCGCCCGTCGTGCTCGAACACTCGCTTTTCACTGCTCGCCCACTCGTTTCTAGTTACTCGCTCTGCTCGCTTCTCGCTCATCGTCGGCGGTGGGACAAGTGCCTAATTATACATCGGTATAATTTTGCTGTTCTCTTTCACTTTGGTGGTTCAAGTGTCAAAGAAAGACTTGTACTAGTAACTAGACGAATTACTTTTTTTTTGCATAAAATTTGATCGTCATATAACGGCGAAATGCAAGTTTATACTTGTAACTTAGTTTATAGTTTAGATATTTATGTCTTAGTTTGCAGCTATAGGCTTAAGTTTTTTTTTTTTAATAATGTACAATTATGTGATCAGATTATGAAATAAAGAACAACCTTTATGCGTTAAACTGTGATTGTAGAATTAGAAATCGAGTACAATTACTGACTTACCAAGAGATGCGAATATTTTTAACCCCCGACGTAAAAATAGGGGTGTTATAAGTTTGACCGCTATGTGTGTCTGTGTGGCACTGTAGCTCTTAAACGGGTGAACCGTTTGGAATGCGTTTTTTTTAAATTTGAAAGCAGGTTTTCTAGCGATGGTTCTTAGACATGTTTTATCAAAATCGGTTCAGCCGTTTTTGAGATATTGAACTTTGTGGGGTACATAATTAAGATATTTGTAGCAATGCATTAAACTAACGTAAGATAAAAAAAGGATTAGATTAGCGTGCGTATATTTGTATGTATGTAATGTTAGTGTGTTTTACTTTTCTTTGAAAATTGTTTGTCTATGTATGATGACCACATGGTCCCAAACCAATTTCAGCGTCGTTCGCAAGTCCGGCAGTTTGCTGATTTGAGACCATTTCATGGCATGCGCATTTTTATTTCTTCCATGTTGTCATGAATAAATGTGTTCTCTCTAAAAAAAGACAGTAGTCTGAGGTTTTCAGCTCAGTAATTAACGCCTTGTTAATTTGTTTATCATTATCACCACCTCATCGACGACGTATTCCAGGCTGGAACATCCGCAGTGTGGGCACAAGCAATACCTCTATAGTGATAGCGGCGGACGACTCGCTCATCGCGTGGGGAGTCGCGCCGGTCTACGGCGAGCTGGTAAGTACTGTGGGGACTGTAACTTGGTAAGAGCTTAGGTACTGGGGATCTACGCGCGTGACTTTAAACTCAGTTCAAAATAAAAATGGTTATTCTTCAATCATTTAGATTTATTGTGGAACTTGGTAGCACTTATAAATACATTTACATAGATGGTTCCAGCCGCTTAGGCTGTCGGGAGCAATCTGCGCTCCGGGCATGTATACCGCCGTCAATCTTTTTTTAAAGTTAAATTCTAGAAACATACAATATAAAAAATCCTATCCTTATACAAAACAACGTCAATCTAACCTGCCAGGTGGTCAGTTTTACCACCTGCCAGCGGTATACAGCCTAGTTCCTACAGTACACTATACATACGCACGATAGTACATTGTGCATTAAGGGGCGTAAGAAGGGGATTACTAATGACAGTCTTTTAATGACTCGAGTTTGTAATCCCCTTACGGCCCGTGATACACACAATGATTTTCATCACATTGCGAGGAAAAAAATGGAAAAAAATAATTTATTTTTGTTTCTAAACACTTCACAGGTCGGCAAAAGAAAGACGCTAAGAAAACAACTGAATAAAATAATGGCTCCCCGCCAATACAGGGGGCTAGTACAAAATTCGAAAATCGAAGTTATCGTACCGTCCCTCTCACTCTCGTATTAAATAATATTAGCGTCAGGAAAACGATATGAACTTCGATTCGAGTCGTCTACCATAGATAATGCTAGAACTGTGTTTAGTTTAGAATTCAAATGGTCTTACGGCCAGATTGTTCCAACGTGCTAAAAAATATTTACTAAAATTATTGCAAAACAAATTGATATAAATTTCAAATATAAAAATAACGAAGTTTCATGAAGCGTGGCAAAATTTTATGGGGTAAATTGGGTTATAGCTAGGTTTTAACCTGTCCTCTCCCAGAGGCACAAATTTGTGCCCAAATTCCTTTGATCCTGTTATCCTGGGAGATGACAGATTAAAGATGTAAATAAAACGATGGTTGACTTGAAACCTCTTTAGTCTGAAATGACGTACCTGCTAACTTTTTAAAACTAAAGTCATAACTCCCTCGGGGAGAAAAACTATACGTAAATCCATAGTTACCGCGGGAACAATTGAGGTCATTGTCTTTTAGTATACAGGCATGGAATAACGTCATTGACCAGCAAGTGTGATGAAATAGTAAATTGTGCATCGAGGGCCGTAAGACGGGGATTACTAACGAGAGTATTAGAAGCCCGACGCCGAAGCCGGATGGATTTTCATGACTCGAGTTTGTAATCCTCTTACTGCCCGTGATACACGCAATGATTTTAATCACATTGCGTGGAAAAAAATGCTAAAAATAAAATTATTTTGTGTCTAAACATGTCGGGCATTCGGGTAAAAATAAATGAATCATGAGACAGACAACACCAACTAATGTAGTCCCAAAATAAGCTAAACTTGTACCATTGCACACCATTGGTACTCGAAAACTGAGCAAAGTCAAGTCAAAATGTCTTTCTTCAATTTAGGATATAACAAACACATGATTGTCAATTCTAGTCTTAAGCCGCAATCACATTTACCTCTATATGTCGTGTTGTGTCGTGACGCAACAACAGTATCGGTTTCATACATTATACGGCTGCGTTCACATTTATTTGATGCAGTGTGTTGTGACAGCTTGTGTTGTCGCATCAAAGCTAGATAGAGAGAGGGGCTTTATGTTATACATACTTACAGTCAATTTTCAACTTTGAGGTCATACAAATAAAATAGTTTTTACATAATCTGTAAACGTGGGTAGCGGTATACTAAAAATGGCTTTATTTGACCGAAGGCACGCCCATCTGTCAAGTGTTAACTCGAATTAATGAAACTGTACATAAATAAATGCCACTAATATTATAAATGTGAATGTTTGTAAGTATGTCTGTGTGTGTATGTTTCTGACTCATTCACGCTAAAACGGCTGGACGCAAGGGGCCTGTATAACACACAGGCTACTTTGTCTCCCGAAGTTCCCACAGGATCGGAATATTTAATATCACAAAATCTCAACCGCTAGGATTACCCACATTTGCCACTGGTGTCTTGTAAACGTTAATGGAATCCATGAGGTCATTTTTGGAAAATTAGTTAAATCCCGGAATTTTCATTCAACAGCCGTGGGTAGTTTAGTTGGGTTGGGTTATAAATAGTGTTTCAGATATCAACATGCCGAAAGCTGTTTTAGCACTATTAGACTCTTTTTGTGTGATACGTTTTTGACATGCCAACATTTTCCCAGGGTCTCGGCGAGCTCAATAAGTCCACAGCGCGGCCTAAGGAGGTGGCCCGTATGGACGGCACCAACGTCACCCAGGTGGCCATGGGCTATTCCCACACCCTGTTACTCTGCGACGACACCTCGGACGCCGTGAAGCAGAAGCTCGCCACCATGCCAGTCTTCGATCCTTAAAACTTTCCCCAAGTCAGTCGACGCCAGCTAAACCCCAGTATAAAAGTAGTAAGTAATCTGTTCGGTGGTTAAAATCCCCGTGGTTGGGGTGTTGCTTTAAGATGACATATTGAGTTTACACTGTGGCGCGGGATGAGGCGCTCTCACGCTGTCTCGGCACGTCTAAAATAAGCATTACGATATATCCATCATAGTAAATCAAAAGACTCAATTGACTTAAGAGGGTTTATACCTGCTGAGCTGGCAACGTTGCATTTTTGTTAGTTTTTCTCGATTATTCCATAAAAATTGAATGAAAATTAAAAATGTGGTCTGATAGAACTGTTCTTAATATATAAGTTAATGTGTCTACTGCAATAATTATTCGTGATAGACTTTTATATTTTATAAAAACGGATTCATTTTTATTAATGCTTAGCAGGTATAAACCCTCTTAAAGCTAGTATCAAGTGCAGTTTGACGGTAAATATACGTTTTTTAAAACACAATTGCTTCGTACCACGCCTCGTGTGTCGTAGCCAGCATAAAAATAAATAGTTTGTAACGACACTTCACGTCATTTAGATTCTACCGCTTTACTGTTTTGCTAGGTGGCGTTGAGTAGTTAACTTACTATTTTTTACCATGCAGTTTCCGTTCACTAAAAACATTGGAATATTGATCCATCAACTGAACTCCAGAATCTATTGCCTTTTGCGTAAGGTTGTATCAAATTTACAGTAGAACCCAGTTAATAGCAGGAACAAAACGCGCCATAATTTTTAAAGAATACGTGTATATGTACATTAAAAACATATCACAAAATGATATCACAAAATGATTTAGGTAAGTATATACATGTATATGGTAGTTAATAATTAAATTTTATCTTCAGTATAATGCGTTTATTTATTTTTTATTTCGTGTTCTATATTACTAACTTCATTATACTAAATAATTAATGATCTAATAAAAATAGAACTACCTGGAAAGTAGAAAGTTGTTAATGACATTTATTTGCAATATTTCTGTTTAATTTCCTCGCAATCGAATTGAACTGCGGAGTGTTTTTAAAACTCATTTTTACCCTCCATTTAACTATCAACCCACGTTTGCGGCTCGGTTAAAAACACGCGTTTTATGCACTTGACAAATATTTCAGTAAATTAACAAAGTGTAACGCGTTAATGATATAAATACGTGTTTTTTCTTTTTTCGTGCGATACTATATTTTACGAGTAAAACTGTTGATTTACTTGAGTATGGATATATCGGACTGCGTACTACTAGGGTTATTTTTTTAATACAGGGCATGATATTCTTTTCTAGATAATAATTAGGAGAGAAAATGGATGATCGAACTGATTAATGATTTCTTTTAATGAGGGCTATCGTTTTTTGTCTCACTAGATGGCGCACTGTTGCGTGAGGTTTTTAAGTATGGCTTTCAAAGTCTGTTATTAAGGGCGTGAAAACAAAGTTTACATTAAAATCATATTTAATACACCTTCAAACCGTACCATAAAAATATCGAGCATGCCACAGTGTTGCATAGTCCCCGTTTTGTTCGAAAAAAGGGAGGACAAAGGTTTCCGAAAGACAAAACTGTCTCAAAACACGGACATTCATTGCCCCGGAACGCATATTTGCCATAATTAATTTCCGATTTTGCAAAATATTCACAAAATTATTCTAATTATAAATAAACCCGCGTAGCTCACCCAAAAACTATGAGATTTGACATTTCGGAGACCTCACGCTACACTAGCGCCTCTAGTGGCGAATTCATACGCGATAGCCCTCATTGCCTAAAAAGGCGTTTTCTAATAATATGCTATCGACAATGCGTCCGTGTAAACGTAACGAATATTTATATCTTTTTTATATAGCTCATCTGAGTTTTTTTTTTCGAGTATAAGATCTGATTTGTAAGCTCGAATTTATTATGTATAATATGTAACATTGAATATTTAATATCTAATTAACGCTAGAACCAGTTTTCTATTTCGGGGTAGATTTTTAAAGCTATTGCCAGTTGCTCGCATTGGATACATGGTTTTTTTGCCACTTGTTCGCATTGCGAACAACAGGGAACAAATACCGTGGCAGTACGAACAAAATGATGCGGTCAACTGGGAACAGGTTAATTCGCGAGTTATTATAGTCGCGTTTTAAACTCAATTCAATTCAAATTTAGGAAAAGTGGCTCCATCAATTTTTTGATGATCCTGCCAGTGTCGAGGTTGACAGAGACACGGTGGGTCTTAGTTAAAAGTAAGTTATTTGTCAATTATTTAAATGGCCGCGTGTATAAGTGTCCTCTTTCATAAGTTTGTCTCTTGCGAATTAAAAACAAGTTTAGTTCAGTTGTAATCATAATAAAAAAGTCTTTAAGGTAAAAATTAATAAGTATATCTCGTTAATACCGATTTCAACGAAAATTTCCCTTTGAGTGTCATTGGCATTCAGAAGGTTGATATCTAACCAGCGCTGGGCCTTGGGTAGAGCAAGAGAAGTGGTCGCTTTAGGCGCCCGATGGCAGAGGGCGCCAGTTTCCAGTGCAAAATAAGATTACAATGGCGCCTTCTGAGAGGCGCGGAAGCGGTGTAGACCTCTCTCTACCTTGATCAAATTCTACTCGTAGAGTCGGCGCTGTATCTAATACTGTATACTGCGCCTAAAAATAAACTTTTAAGGTTCGAAAGTACTCCATAATTGCCCTCTTTTTGTGTATGTATAGTGTAATTAGGTGTAAGTACTATATGTTACAATTTAACAAGACTGGCTGTAGTTGACCGCATTGGTAACTGTAAAGATTGCACTTTTAACATGACTTTTATGACAACTTTTCCAGTTAACACCAAAGGGCATGCCACCCCCCCCCCCTAAATGTGTCACGTATTTTATGGATGACCCCTAGTAGACCAGTAGGGCTATTGCCAGTTGTCCGCACATACAAGCTTTTTTGCTGACAGTACTTTTTGCCCCTGGTTACCAAAGTAGTTTGATGAATCCAAACAATAACATAGGTTGCCCGCGTTGCCTTTAGCAACTGCCAGCTGTCACTTTGACCGCCTAAAAGCGCTTAGCAACCAAAAAACGCTGAAATAAAACACGTTTCTTGTATGACGAACCCCTTTAATTTTTTACTTTATTTTACTTTTAATATTTCTTGTATGATGGCACAGCATTATTCACTACATGAAGGGTCCACGGAAATAACAATGTATAGTCACCTTTTTTAAAAATTTATATTTTAATCTCAAAGTGTAGAGCTCGCAAAGTACTATGGCTTACCATTGAACTAAATAATCTGAAAACGATACAATTTTTTTTTCACTTTTAAAGAAATGTAGGTAACCATAGTAATTGTTCGTGATGACCAACTTTCAAACCGCTATAACTCAAAAAGTTGCTAAGGCGACTAGATATGTTCTTTCCGTGGACGCTTCAACTGTACATTATTTTTCTGAAATGTAATGTAATAAATAATCAGTGATCGTACTTTCTCTAGCATTTTCGGTGCAGTGCTAGGGTTGTCAGTAGTGCACAATATTAAATTGTTTGAACCAAGAATCAAATAAAAATAAAATAGTGTATTAAACCAATCGGAAATACAGAAAATATTCTTAGAACATGTAAAGCCCAACCCAATATCCATAATGACATGAAGGGTTAATTTACTGTCGTGGGTTCAAACCCCGGCTCGCACCTCCGAGTTTTACGAAATTCATGTGCGGAATTACATTTGATATTTACCACGAGCTTTACGGTGAAGGAAAACATCGTGAGGAAACCTGCACAAACCTGCGAAGCAATTCAATGGTGCGTGTGAAGTTCCCAATCCGCACTGGGCCCGCGTGGGAACTATGGCCCAAGCCCTCTTGTTCTGAGAGGAGGCCTGTGCCCAGCTGTGGGACGTATACAGGCTGGGATGGATGGATACTAACTATATATTAGCATAGACAGTATAATGCGTATAACTGATTAAACACAATGGAGAAACTGGGTTACAGTAATAAATGTTATACACAATTATAATAACTGATTAAGTAAAAAAAAATGTTTTTCATTTTAAACGTCAATCATATTATACACGTCGACAACCCTAGGTCGCTGTCGTGTGTCACTTGACGACATCGCACCAAAAATGCTAGAAAAAGTACGGTCACTGTAAATAATAATAGACTGGACTGTAACCAGTCGTCATTCTGCCAATGTGTGTGCAAAAGTTTTTGAAAATTATCACGAGCAATGATCAAGTATTATATTGTAAATGATATTAATTCCTGTGAACGCGTTCCCACCTCCAATCGAGTTTTTAGTATACGAAACTAGTGTAAGGTATTTTTGATGAAGCGAAGAGCGGGGTTAGGACGGCAGTAGAAAGACTACGACGGTCATGTTGCGAAACTGAGTAGCTGCATATCGCTTGGGGATTTAATTGGTAATTGTAAACGTTTGCCCGAATTTGATTAGACCTAAAACGTTTCGTATTATTATAGTTTGATTTGATGACGACCAATTATTATCGAAAACACAAGCTGTGACATGGATGCACAGAAAAACCAGGAAAAGAGACCAGCACTGGGAATCGAACCCAGGTCCTCAGCAATCCGTGCTGCGTGCTATAACCCCTACACCACTGCTGGACAGGAATCTAGACACGAATTTTTTCCTATGCATACATATCTCAGGTTGCTTATTTCTACTATGCTACTTAAGCAGCAGCACTAGCGACAACCGTAAAAGTAACAAATTTGGAGTTGAAATAAAAAATACAAAAATACTCCAAAAAACCAATCATGACCAATTATTACAAAAAAAAAACATTACATCGTTGCGTACTTTTTTTACTGTCTTCTAACCCCGACCGGAGTTCGATTTTTGCGATATAGGGTTGGCAATGAACGTTCGTACTTATTTAATGTAATTATAATAAGATGTAATATTAATGATTGTTAGAATTTAGTGTGACGCAAAACGAAACATTCCTTTCTGTGAAAATATTGGAATTAAACTATATTGATAATTAGTTACAATAATGAAGCTAGCATGAGCGGCTGTGAGATGTCTCTTCAACTGGATTGACAATAGGGAATATACAAGATTATTTTCTTACCCCCCTGTTTGACCGTTCATTGATTAAATTTACCTTTCTGTTAAATGTGATGTCGTCTCTGTTTGTTTTGTTCGAATAGACGGAGACGGCATCACATTTAACCGTCAAATAAAATTAATCAATGGGTGGTGAGCCCCTTAATCGAGTATCTCTATATTAATATTACACAGTTTGTAATTTATAAACGTGATTTGTATTCAAACTAAATATCTTAATTAAATGCAATGATTTATGGACGTTATAAATTGCTAATTAGACTGAGAGATTTTTGGCCGTATCGTCTATCTCGCGGGCGCTCGCGATCGCATGCACCATCTCTTTCCGCCCTCATCTTATACCGTGTGACAGAAAGAAATGGTGAAATTGATTGCGTTACCGAGTGCGTAAGACAATAAGGCTTCTGATATGTACCTACTATAACGTCATACCTATAAAGTCCGTACTCAATTTAATTTTTTTAGAATTTTTCAACAGATATTGATGAATGAACTAAAAGAATTTCCTTGCTCACCTTACGATACACCCGCGACCTTACGATAGCTAAGCTTATGCAAAATATGCGTGTTCATGCAGTTTCTCCACCTCCACACTGTAAGAGCACACACAAATCACACAAACCCATCTATCACCACCACCACACTACACTAACACCTGGTACCCCTGGTCTAACAATGGTGTACGGTTGTGTCACTCTGAAGACGAGCTCTGGTTGAGTTCGAAACGCGTCAGTGTTGTGTGGTGGTGGTGACAGATGGGCTTGTGTGATTTGTGTGTGTTCTTACAGTGTGGACGTGGAGGAACTGCATGAACACGCATATTTTGCATAAGCTTAGCTATCGTAAGGTCGCGGGTGAGCAAGGAAATTCTTTTAGTTCATTGATATGGACCTCCGCAAAGTAACGCCTGATACAATATATATTGATGACTTTTGTGTTATTCGTTGTATTGTCCAGTTTTAGAACGTTATATTTAACAAAAAATATTCCCTATTGTGTCAATGCATATCAAACTTCCATGTCTTCAATTGGTGCCGCATTTTGGGATAAGCGACTGCGTCGGGAGACTATTTACCGACGGTACAATACCGACATGGAAATACCGCCCTGATATTTCGTGTACACGCCCATAGAAACTCGTCAGTTTGACACCAGTTTGTATGGGCGTGTACACGAAATATCGGGTCGGTATTATCCGTGCCGGTAAATAGTGTCACCTACTGCGTCGAGATAATCGTAAAATGCAACATGCTGGCTGCTTTTTTTTGTACTGTCACAACACGATGCCTTTTAAAGTCCAACTGTTTACACGGCTGAGTTCCATTATAAACCGTCCTTCTTGCCTACTTTGCCGCTAGAATAATGTTGATTTACGAGTACGGATCGAGTCACAAGAGCTGCTACGAATGTATTGAACGAATGTCACATAGATATTTGTGTAGGAAAATGACAGATACCTACATGACATTTTTATATTTGTGTGAAGTGTATTCAAATAGATAACACACAACTTTCATTCACTCATTCAATCCATTCGTGCCATGCCAGCTCTCGTGAATACCTGTACTAAGTTGGGGCTTGGGCACTTTTCACGAAGTCTTGTAACTTGTATTAAAAGTTGCAAGTTGTGAAGGCCGGGTGCTGTCAATGTAAGTCCCAGAATACACGACCCGGAATATACGCCTTGATAATTCGTGTACTGTGTAAAAATTACACAAGCGCATGAATTACCAGGGCGTTCGTTATACGGACGTACATTCCGGGACAACAAATACTCTGTTTTGCATTAACTACAATCGACTTCTGTGTAAAAAGTTGAATGTAGCATCACAATTTTGTGCTCGTTAGCCCGCAGCCCCGCAATGTATCGTTACTTTTACAATTTCTCTCGCATGTGTAAACTGGACATTAGGTTACGCTTCCGATGAGACCTATTGGAGGCGTGCCGTGCAGAATCGACGCATCGCGTTAGTCGGTATCCACATCTCGCTCACTAACGTGATGTAAACGGGAGGCTACTACGAAAGCCGAAGATTGAAGTTCGTATCGTAACGTCCCTCTCACTCTTGTAATCAATAACAAAAGCGTCAGCGGGACGGCAAGATACAAAGTTCGAATTTTACGCTTATCAGTATAGAGCCTGATTCATCGATTTTGCGTCTCTATCTCAATGGGCCACTTTAGACTGCTGATTCCCAACAAGGATGAGTAGATTATAAATAAAATAGGATGTAATTTAGTATTGAATACCTTTGTCTATGGATGTCCTAAGGATGTCTGAACCTCAGTGTATCTGATGTACGGGTACAAATGCTTGATCGTCTTTCCAGTGTACCTAAGTTTTTTGGTAAATAAATGTTTTTTTTACTCTATACTTTTTTTTAATGGCGGCATTTTTAAAGTGCCATATCTCCCTTCAGCTACGCGGGATGTCTCTAATTTATCCTTAATTAAAGGTCTCTCCACATCTATCGACGCTGAGAAAACTCTACGTCCACGCAGTAAGAGCGAAAAAGACGTCGATCGGCTCGGCCGGCGCAAAACGACGTTTACCGATGGGGAGACGTCTTTTTCGCTCTTACTGTGTGGACATAAAAGCGTTTTTTGATCGGCTTAAGCCGATTCCGCGTCGATAGATGTGCGGAAACCTTAAGTGTTCCGTTCATCTGCATTCCGCGGGATCTCGACACTTTCCCGGACTAAAAAGATTTTATGTATTTAGAATAATGTAACCTTTCATCAGTGAAAAGAATACAATTGGTTCAGTAGGTAGTTCTAGAGATAAACTAAGTGTAAACTACCTAGAATAAAGTTTTCGTCTCAATGGTATGTGTCGTGACGTGACTGCAGTGATAATTGTAAAAAAAATAACCAGGTGCAGATGGACGTTGGAAAAAAATTAAATATAGAGAAACTGAGTTCCGTAAGCGTATACGTATCTATCGGATATTCAAAATAAATAAAACATCTAAAACGTACCTATAAAATCTGATTGGACCATAAAGAGACAGATTATGACAGGCGCACAGGGCCGCCCTTATTAATAACATAACATCTATTTGTGGTTAATTGAACTTACCTTAAGTGAACTTCAACCATAATTATATGAGATGCTACATCCGAAGAGATTTAATTATGTAGTAGTCGTTTCACGTACTGCATCATCACACTATGTTTAGAATATATGAAAAAACGAAACGTATATTGGTAGTTCCCTATGACTCCGCTTGAGGGCGCAACGGATGGTTTATCATTTATTTTAGAGCAAACTGACCTAGATTATAATTTATTATTACACATCATTCTGTACTGGGCACATACTTGGGTAGGGTGGGACTTTAAATCTCTTCGGATGTAGCATCTCATATAATTATGGTTGAAGTTCACTTAAGGTAAGTTCAATTAACCATAAATTATATTTCGATGCTACATCCTCGAGATTTAATTATGTAGATGTTCAGCGCTGATTATACAGAATGATGTAGGATTGGTAAACTATAATAGAAAGCATAAACAGTTATAAGTATCTTTTATTATATGTATTTGAGTTTAATAATTCAGATGGGTGGATGATACACTTCCACCAAACTTCCAATTAACATTTTTAAACAAAAAAACAAACATTCTTACTTATTATAAGATAAAATTAACAATAAAAAGGTAATATTGTCAGCTGTTAAATTTTTACATTCTATGATTTAAACACTGCTTCCCGCAAAGGCTCTATCATTTTTATCATTATTCAGAGGCAAGTTATAAAACTTAGCGAAGCACTTAGAAGAGTTTGTCCAGCCAGCCGTTCGCTTGATCAGGTCAATTGAGACCCCCGCGCGGTATGCCGCCGAGGTGGCGGCATGCCGCGTGCTGTGAGCCGTAAACACACTCACATCCACGCCACTATCCCTTAGTACTATCTTTATCCAGCGGCTAATTGATTGAGCGCTGGCATTGTGATGTGGCTGAGTGGTGGTGAGAATAAGCTTCTCTGTATTTGGAAAGGCTCGAAACTGTTCCATTCTTGTGATATATGATGATAGAGTCTTTACAGGACATATAGTATTTTTTTCTACAAAATGCGGTAACACTAACTTAGGGTTATTGCGATTTGGTCCAGATGTTTTAATAATCCCGTCCACAATGATGATTGCTCCCATATCATTGATTGTGATATTATTGGCCTTGATGACGGACAAGGTCTGGACCCTATGCCCGGTGGATAGAGCCAGTAGCGTTACTAGTTTCTTAGTAAGAGCGAGAATACTCAATGACTCGTTAGGATATAGACCACTTAAAAAAGACAGTACTTTACTAGGATCCCAGGTAAACTGATATTTAGGTAGATTAGGTTTAATTTTAAAAATACCTTTGAAAAATCTAGTGATATAATCATTGTTACACAGTTGCTTCCCAAAAATCAGTGATAATGCTGATCTAGTCGAGTTTAAAGTGCCATAACTGGCACCTTTTTCAAACAGTTGAGTCAAAAAACCTAGCAATACTGGTGTAGTGGTTTCAGACCAGTCAATTTTATTTGTATTACAAAATTGAACCCACTGCTTGTACGCAGTATTATATTGTTGCAATGTACTATTTGAGAGTGATTTGATCATTATGTCAATGGTACTATCCTGAAGAGATTTTTTCAAGAACGCTTCCCGGATAACCTCGCGCACGCCGGGTAAGGTTTGGCCACAAAGGATGAGGGGTTCTGTAAGGAGACAATAAAAGTTCAGAATCGGGTCCCAGGTAAAGTACTTCAGAGCACCCAAGTGACATAAAAACTGGGTACCAAGCTTGACCAGGCCAATATGGCACAACTAAAATGCCTGTAGCCTCATCATTGATGATTTTTCTTAGACACTTCATAATTAGCGAGAAAGGTGGGAATGCATAAAAATAAAGGTCAGTCCATCTTAATGTGAATGCGTCAATATCAAACGCCTCCGGGTCACGTTTCCAAGATACATAGAGGTCACATTTTTTGTTAATTCTTGTAGCAAACAAGTCTATGTTTGGATGGCCCAGCTTTTTTGTTATGAATTGAAAGCAAGAGTTTTTGAGTTCCCATTCAGTGTCAATATTTGTTATACGCGATGCCCTATCGGCCTCGACGTTTTCCTTTGATTTTATGTATGAGGCATAAATGAATAAATTTCGTTCTTCACACCAGTTCCAAATTTCACTAGCTAATTTGTTTAAGTGTGGGAATTGTATGCCACCCATCCTATTTATGTATGCTATAGCTGTTGTGTTATCAATTCTTAATAAGATTTCAGCATTCTGTAGATTTTTGCAGAAAGTTTTTAGTCCAAGAAAGGCAGCCAGCAGTTCTAAATGATTTATATGTTTGTTGCTTTCTTCTTGAGACCAATAACCTCTGGCCGTTTCCCCATTGGAAAAAGCTCCCCAACCAGAAAGTGAAGAATCCGTGTAAATTTCTCTAATAAAATGACTTTTACGTATAGGATTATCAATATTTCCTATGCAACTTATCCACCAGTCAAATTCGGATTTAAGTGAAGAACACAATTTCATTTTTGCCTCATAATTATCACTATGGTTCAGCAAGGCTAGGAACTTTTCCCGTTCAAAGAGCTTTGTGTGAAGCCAGCCATATTTTACTGCTGGGCATGCTGCTGTAAGCGTACCTGTAAATCTTGCAAATTCCCTGATCTTTATCTCCTTTTTTCTTGAAATTTGTCTTGTTATACTAAAAATTTTTTCTTTTTTATCCTTTGGTAATTCTAAAGTCATAGAGTTTGAATTTAGTATAAAACCCAGGAATTTGCAAACTTTACTAGGTGTAGGCTTACTTTTCTCATAGTTAACTACAAAACCCAATCTTTGTAATGTGTTAATGACTGCATTGACAGTATTCAAACAGTTAGAATATGTATCGCCCATACACAGAATGTCATCCAAATATGCCACTAAAGTATGCCCTTTATTTCGTAAGTGTGTTAGAATAGGTTTGACTAGTTTCGTGAACACATAAGGTGCAGAACAAAGTCCAAATGGGAGACATGTGAACTGATACAACTTATCAAAACGAAAGCGTAAATATTTCCTATGGTTGGCATGTACTGGTACTAAAAAATAGGCATCTTTGAGATCAATCGTGGCCATATAAGAATCTTTGGAAATTAGTTGGGTTGCAGTTCTTATGTCTTCCATTTTAAAATGCTGTGGTATCAGGAATTTATTGAGCATTTTTAAGTTTAGAATGAATCTAAAGGTGTCATCCTTTTTTGGTATTAAAAAAATTGGTGACAAGAATTGGTCATGACATTCATTACAATAGGTTATGGCTCCTATTTCTAAAAGTTTTCTTATGGAGCTTTCCATTTCCAACCTTGGATATGGAGGATTTTTTGGTTCATATAGTTGAAAAGGGGGGGACTCAAATTCTAACCTATAGCCTGTGATATAGGAAAGGACTTGTGGATCGGATGTGATTAATTGCCAATTGTGCATAAAATATGTTATTCGACCCGAGTGAAGTACCTCTATCGTCGTGCTTTCTGATCGTAATTCCGCGGTTGTGCCGCCATACGGCCTCGCTGGGGCGCGGGCGGTGCCGCTGCTCGTTGCCTCCTCGTCGTTTGGGCCGGAGGCATTGGCCGCTCTTTGTTGTAGCTGGCTGAAGGCTGTGGACGCGCGTAATTCTGTTGAGCACGTCTTGATCCTGGCTGATATTGACGAGGAGGCGCTTGCATGTTTCCCTGGTTCTCCTTATTGAAGTTGGGCTGTGCACGTTTCTTTATTTGCTGACCAGATTTTTCAATGGTTTTGGAAATTTTTATATTTTCATTAAGATTTTCTCCAAATAAGGTCATGTCCCGTTTCATGTCCTTTGTTATATGCGTAAACTTCCTATCTAACAAAGGGATAATAAGGCGTCTTCTGTTTTGTGTCTCTTCATAATGAAGGTCCAGGAGAATCTGGTTTATTTCTGACAGTTGTGTTATTAGTTTGATTTTTTCCATATCAGTATCAATAAGGTCTGTTGTCAGATTCACCAGCCTTGCAATAGCAAGGCCAATTGATTTTGTGACTTCTCTAGTCTTTTGTCTCTATTTCTAGTAGAATCAGAAAGGATTGCTGACACCTCAGCATTTAATTTAGGAGCTTTTGCAAGCTGGAAATTTTCCGGGATCAGGGTTTTATTTATTAGGCCCTCTTTAATCTCCTTGGCTAGCCCATCTTGTATGATCTTCCCCCAACGTTCAGAGATTTCCTTGGGCACTTTCTTGCCCAATGTTTCGGTGGGCTTTTTTCCCTCTCCTAAAATTGATAAAATTTCCATTGGGAGACATTTTTCTTTTTCAGTCTCGCCTGAGTTTTCAATTTTAGGAGTTTCATGTTGATTGATGTTTGGAAGTTCTTCATCCAATTCCAGAAGTGACTCATCAAGGAACTCCACCTCTGACGCCTCTCCGGAACAGTCCCCCACTGACTGCGGTTCTGTGTATTGGAAGAAATAAAAAGCGTAAGTCAACTAGTAAGGTAAGCAAGCTTAGCAAGGGTCCTTTATTCTTTTAAGTACCACAAATTGCCTCTTGGTGGATAAATATTTATTTATACTAATGCCTTTTAACTTCCGGATGACATCTCGTGGCATCACTTATGGAAAGGCATAGCAAATCAAGGTTGATTGATACTTGAAGTAATAATTACTTTCTGGATGATATCGCGTATCACCACGTTAAGAAAGTATTTAACTTCCGGATGACATCTCGTGGCATCACAAAAGGAAGTGTGGCAGATAGGATCCCGAAGGAATTACGTAAATTGTTTCTGGATGACATCTCGTGGCATCACTTAAGAAACAACCGCAATTTAAACTTAATTCACGATAAATCGCCTCGATTTCGTGCCAGCCATATTGCCTTGTGAATTCAGCTTAACACGTTGGTGCAAATTTTGCAAATGTAGGTTATAATAGAGCACGTGTCCGCCATGTCTGCGACTCAGTCTGCGACATGAGTTTTCGAAGTTGCATCATTCGTGTTGTATTCTAAGCCATCCAAATACCTGAGAAAAGAGTATTTTTATTTATTTATGTTTAATATACTGTCTAGAAACTTTACCTCTGTAATAAGAACTTTCTGATGAAATTGAAGGCGATGTGGAGCTGGATCTTGATTTGATCAATTTTTTTATCTTTTTTGTCAATTCCAACGAATTGTCTCTTTTTCTCTTATTCCTGCCCATTATTCTGGGATATTTTTGTCTTTGAGCGTTAATAATTGATGATTTGTGTATTTTAACGAGAGAAAAGAAGTTGATGATGCCGCACACAAAATAACAATGATAAACCATCCGTTGCGCCCTCAAGCGGAGTCATAGGGAACTACCAATATACGTTTCGTTTTTTCATATATTCTAAACATAGTGTGATGATGCAGTACGTGAAACGACTACTACATAATTAAATCTCGAGGATGTAGCATCGAAATATAATCATACCTAAGACTAACTTTTCTTTTTCATTCATGATTTTCCTGGCTTTCCTACCGTTTGCAACGAAGACATCAGTGCAAATACTGCTGCTTAGCGGTAGGATTATCGAGTAAGATTCACGGAATTTTGGAACTTGATCCATGCCCCTCCTTACGTATTATCTCAATTAATTGTGTTGAGTACTGAGTGGTACCAATTAGTACAGTCAACGTCTTAAATAAGTGATCACTTGTGTACCGTGTCACTTTAACGTCATGTTTGAAAAGCCATAGGAAATTGTGTAACGACTGAAAGCGACAAGCTACATAAATTATCACTTATTTATAACGTTGACTGTACTAATTGGTTACTGAACACTGAACCAAAGAGTATTAGTAGGTACCTCTATACACTGAACAGAGGCCGTATTGCCAACGTTTCTGGCGCTCACGATCGCAATCAAATGACAGATTTCGCTTACAAAAACTGTCATTTGATTGCGATCGCAAGCGTCAGAAACGTTAGGCGTCGGCTCTCTTGGGCGTCGGCGTTAGGGAAGAAAAGGAAACAAAGGAAGGCCAAAACCGGCAAGCCTATGTCAAAAAAAAAAAAAACAAACAGCTGATTACCTGTCATTTTACCATAGCAT